>NC_052487.1:5173335-5473335 GCF_009730915.1 Dioscorea cayenensis subsp. rotundata
TTATATTAGGAAAGTAATCTCACATCCTTCTATAATTTAGACTTTAATAATTATGATTATTTGGCAAATATAAATAAATCATAAATAACTATCAGCAGTTAGCTTTCGAACTTTCAGTGAGAGAGAATGAACTCCATGCTCAAATTATAAAGAATGATAATAATTTACTTTTAAATTTTAATTTTAATTAGTTAACGGTGGGCATGCGATGCAGGTACAGCACACTCATTTTGATAAAGATAATTTTTATATATATATAATATATATCATAAAGCAGATAGAGATGAGAAAGAGTTGAAAACTTTCAAAAAGACTGATTGATAGTTTTCCCCATATTGAAAATACGCGATCCACCCTCTTTATATATATATATATATATATATAATTTATATAGAAGTTCATAGAATACAGGAATCCAGCCACATTTGCTTGTTCATATCAATCCAAACATGTCTCAAAAAGCCACTTCATTGGGACTCATTGGGAAGAATATTAGCAGAGTACACATGCCATGAGGACATTGCCACTATAAATAAAATTAAATTTTAGTTATTAATTATATTATTAATAAGGGACCATTATAAACTCTGGTTAAAAAGAGCACCATGGGAACTTTTAGTAAATATATTTATTTTTATTTTTATTAAAAATGATGAGAGATGGAAAGTTGCCAAATTTTTTTAACCACATTAATTCAAAATTTCATCTTCTACATATCATCAACGTATAAAAGAAATTATTAAATGATTATTAATATAAATATCATGTTAATATTTTCAAATGGGGACTAGATACAAAAGATGCTATTATGAATTTTTAGTTAATCATAATCATGAATTATCATTGTTTGTACCAAATTCATTTTATTCACTCGGTTTAGTTTTTATATGAATAACTAAAATATTTTATAAAATAAAAATTGTGAACAAAAATAAAAACTCTCACACATTTATTATAGAAATTGTTAGTGTTCATATCTTTGTTATGAAAATAGAATTGAACTTTACTTTATATAAGTTAAATACAGCGTATGTGATTGAGATATTAACTTCACATCTGTGCATCCTAAGTTAGCTTGTCAACTTTGTTAAAATTTTTTTTAAAATCTTTATTAATGCTTTCAAAAGAGTAATACATCACATTTTAAGTATTAATTTCCTCCACTAATTAACTAATAAACCAATATATTAAGTTAATGGCTCCCACATAACTTTTGTGTTATTGATTAAAGCCTGTTCATGTCGGACCACAAACATTGTATCCAACCTTTTTAAGTGCCAAGACCAATAAAACTCACCTAATTATATTTATTTATTGAAGAAATAAAGCACTTCAACATTTCATCTAAGATTTTTTTTTTTAAAGTTCATTTTACTTTTATTTTGCCATTGAATTAAAAAAAATAGTTTAAAGGCTGGTTTAGTGGTTTGGTATATTATTGACCTAATACCATATGATTTTGTCAATAGATCTTATTTGCTATACAAACAATAAAAAAAATCAAGAGAAAATTTATCTTTTTGACCCCTTGTAATTTTTTTTGGGTTTATTAAAAATAAAAAAAAATTGTTATTAGTTGATGATGATAGAGTGAGCTAATAAAAACATATATTTCTACATATATAATCGATAAATTATTATTATTATTTTTAATAATACTATAGACTACATTACTGTGAGAGTGCTGTATGTGCCAAATATCACTTCGAGGATTGATCACGCGATAATCGAAAGAGACTATTGGCAATTGATCAAATGAAATATATTATAAACTACAACTATTAATAAAAAGATGTATATTTCTATATTTATTTGTGAATCTGTATCCAAAAGAGAATAAATTTAGTTAAAAAATAAATATTAGAGCATAATTCAAAAACCATAAAATTAGATATACATAGGCAAGGGTTTTGAAAGAAAAGATTGATGATTATGATAGATGGGATTAACCCAAGAGTTGGTTGCCAATTGATTAATGAATGTATTATAAACTAACAAACCATTAATAAAAAGGTAGTATATTTCTATATTTTTTTGTCTCTATATCCAAAAGAGATTAAATTTAGTTCTCAAAAAATGAATGAGAATATAATTCAAAAACCATAAAATTATATATATATATATATATATATATATATATATATATATATATATATATATATATATATATATATAGCCAATGGTTTTGAAAGAAAAGATTGATGATTAAGATAGATGGGATTGAAAGGTCAAACAGATGGTAGATGAGTTGCCAAGAATGGCAAAACAATTCTCATGCTCTTGACATTATGCCATCATGAATTCATGCAATTGGGTGGTTTCTCTAACATAGAATCCAAAATGTCCAAAGAGAACAGAGATAAAAAGATAAAGAGAAACAAATGAATGGTGGGAGAGGAGGTTGAAGAGTCACTCTCACCTTGTATTTCTTTTCTAAAGAGATCTTCTTCTCCTTTCAACACATGAATCAACTCCAATAACAAAAAGTTGATGGCATGCTTCCAAAATTTCATGCTTGTTTTTAATTACACTTTGAAATTCATGATGCAAAGTTGAAACCAATGATAATAATAATATATAATCATCTATTATGTAACATGAAATCTTTGTTCTATTATATTCAAATGGAGTTGTTTTAAAAACATGAGAACAGAAGATAAGAAGAAGAAAACCACATTTTTATTCGACTTTGAAATTCATGATTCAAAGTTGAAAACAATAATACTAATAATAATATATAGTCATCTACTATGTAACATGAAATCTTTGTTCTATTATATTCAAATGGAGTTGTTTTAAAATAATGAGAACAGAAGACAAGAAGAAAGCCACAATTTTATTGAACAGTGCACAAGATGATATTACAAACAATAGTTATGCAAATGTAGAATAGTGAAGTGATGATACAACTCATGCTGCTGAAGTTACAGTGTTGTTATTCCCTGTGAAATAAGTAGTGGATTTTGAGGTTTTGTTCATTTTTACTCTTGGTTTTTTCTTCTGTGAAGATGTTACCTTCTTTTCTAAGTTCTTCACTCTCCTATTCAATGTGGATATTACTTCCAACTGTTCTTTCCCAGCCTCAAACAACTTCTCAAGCATTTCTCTCAGCTTCTGGTTTTCTTCCAGCAGTCTCTTTTCCTCAGAAAATGTATCTTGAGCATTAACAACTTGATTATCTGCAGAATCATTCTTTGTTGGAACAATGTCAGGTGTCATTATAACAGCACTTTCTTCAGCAATGTGCTCAATTTTAGCTCTTTCTGCAGCAATTGATTGCATGATTGATGAACTCTCTTCATTGAAATCTGGCTTATCCTCTAAAATTTCTGCATGTTCACTTTGTGTGGAAACAATGTCAAATTCCATAGCTGCACTGTCTTCAGCAACATTCTCAATTTTACCTTCTCCTTCAGTAAGTAATGGCATGATTAATGAACTCTCTTCAGTGCTATCTGGCTTCTCCTCAGAAAGTTCTGTTTGTCCACTCTGGGTTGGAACAATGTCAAGAGTAGTGGCTGTTGCACTTTCTGCAGCAATCTTCACAAATGTATGTGCTTCGTCTGCAATAACTGATTGTATGATTGATGAACTCTCTTCATTGTTCCCTGTCTTCTCCTCAGAAATTTCTGAGGTTTCACTCAAGGTTGGATCAATGTCAGTAGTCAAGATTGTTGCACTTTCTTCAGCAATCTTAGCAATTTCATTGCCTACTGCAGGAACAGACTTCTCTCCATCACTCTCCTCCTTTAACTTTAATTTCTCCGCAGAAATTTCTTCAGCAATCTTCTCAATTTGATCTCCTTCTACTAAGGCAACACTCTCAGCAATCACTTCTTCATTGCATGGCATGGCTAAAATCTTCTCTTTATTGTCACTCTGGTGCATTATTTGTTTCTCAAGATCTTGTGCAAATTCACTCTGCGCTGGAACAATTTCAGGTGTTATAGTTGAAGTTTCAGCTGCAATCTTCTCTACTTCATCCACGATGTTTGGCATCTGTTCCACATACTCTGGTTGTGTGTCTAGTGCTTTCCCACTATCATTTGTAGACTCAATAGGTTCAGTTGGTGTGGTAGTTGTTCTGTCTTCATTTTCCTCCCTACACACAGACGATACTGGAGGATCAATGGACTCACCAATCTTGTCATCCATTGCTTCTGTTTCTTTCCTATCACAGATCAATTGTGATTCTTCAACCATTTTAGAATCGATGGTGTTGGTTGAAGAATCACTGGCGTATTTTTCATGCTCTACAGGTTCAGTCATTTCAGCACTTCCTCTTTGTTCATCTTCAGTGATCTCCTCATACTTCTCTCCATCAATCACAGCTACAGACTGGGTTCCCATCTCTAAAACTTCGTCTTTTGATTGCTTATTAGCTTCATCTGAGCCATTGCTCTTGGCAATGCAACTGCCTAAGGTATCAAGTTTCTCTTGTAGAAAGACAAGTTCTCTTGCTACAGACTTTCTTATCTCTCTAACATCAGGATGTAAGCCCTACAGAGCAACCAAATCAAAGATTAGAAAATTGCAAGATTCACATAGTTTGTAGCAGGAAAATTGAACTTCACTATTACATACCTGTATGGTATCAAGCTGCAAAAGCAGATTCATTACAGTTTCACTGATGACTGCTTGCTGCTTTGAGTCCCTCTCCTTAGAAGCCTCAAATTGATGAATCTGTGTTCTAACATCAGCAATTCGCTCTTGAACACGGGCTATCTTGCGAAGTTTCTCCAACACCTGCATCCTTCTGACCTCATAACCTCGGTAAGCAGACTGAATAAGTACTGCTGCCTCAGATTCGGACATGCTCTTCGTAATCTTCTTCACTTCACTCTTTTTACGATCTGAAGCCGCCTCAGTTATGTTCTTCAAATTCTCATCCTCCGAAGATTTCCCTTCTACTTTCTTATCATCAGAAACAACCTTTTCATGCACTTGTTCAACGTTTTTCGATGATTTGTCCTTGATTTCAACAACCTTGATATCCTCCTTCTCATTGTCCTTCTTGGTTTCCTTGATTTCAGGGGGGCAAGGAGACATTGAAGAACCATTTGAACCCTTCTTCTTTGGCAATGGATCAACTCTCAGACAAACAGGAGGCAATTTTGATGACTTTGCTGGAGATGTTAGCTTACCAGAATTAGACTTCTTAACATCCTTCTTCTCCTCCATTGGCATCTCCACAACACTAGACTTTTTAACATCATCCCCTTGTCTTTGCATCTCAGGCATTTCTTCAAACTGCTTCACAGGAATGCTTCTAACCTTGTTGTTCTCCTTATTCTCTTTCTCAACACCATTCTCAAGAAACTTCAATGGAATGATCTTGAACTTCGGTGGCTCCTCAACACTCTTTGGAGCATCATTAATCTCCTTCAACTCTTTTACATTTCCCTCTGGCTTCTCATTCCCCGGCATCCACACAATTGGCCAAGGCGGCTGAGTTTTCTTCTTCTCTTCTCCACCATGCACTAAATTCTTCAAGTTATTCATGTTTTTCTCATTCAAATAATCAGGAGGAAACCAAACAACAGGATAATGATAGTTTGACAAATCACTGCTCTTCTTCTGTTCAGGCTCAGGACTCTGCTTCAAAATCTTCACCCCATTGTTCTCTCTCTGGTGACATGCATAGTTAGGACAACCACAACAATGGTTGTCTGGAGGAGGAGGAATGAAGTAAGGACTGTAGTAAGGGTGGTCAGGAAAAGGAGGGTAAGGTCCATGTTGGTAGAACTGAGGAGGGGGTTGGTAGTGAAAATATGGAGGTCTGAAAGCTTGATAACCATAAGGATAGCTCTTGTTGCAACAAGCATTGTAGTCTGGAGAATTATTCATAGTCATGGCATTGTAGTGCATGGGCATGGAGTGATAATAAGGATGAGAGTTCTGGTCTATTTGGTGAGATAGAGAACAAGGTCCATGATGAGGCTCCATGTATCCATAAACAGGATACATTCTTCAAAAATTGACCTTGTGAGAGAGATCGATATTGAATTCTCAAACCTGCAGAAATTTTTGAGTTTGCAGCGTAGAATTCAGAAGAATATTTCAAAACAGGGGGAAAAATTCTTTTGCTTAAAAAACCTTCAAAAATAGTTTGATAGAAATAAGAAAACTATAATAAATTGATCTGTGAAAACAAATTATGCTCATATATTTAATTTGATCTTATGAAAACAAATTGCTTGGGTGTAGATCTTCAAAAACATTACAATAGAGATCAAAACTGTAATTTAAACACTAAAGATATTTAGCTCTTCAGGAATTGAACTAAACATTTCTAAAAATGCACTTTCACCTTAACTGAGAAATTCACAAGCACCCAACAACAATCAAACTAAAGTTTAAAAGTTCATAGAGTAATTGGCAAAATAATTTTTTTAAGGCATTTTTTACATTAACAACAAAATATTTCTACAATACACACACACAAGAATACAGTCAAAGTTAGAATTTTTTTTTTCAGTATCCATTATTTGTATTAATTACTTAAAAACACTCACAACTACACATGCTACCTAATTAATTTTTCAAAGCATCAACTACTAATCATCTCAAATCTTACAAAATTCAAACAATCATCAAACAAAATGAACCAACATTTCAAGGAATTCCAAGAGAAAACCAAACCCTAACATTTGAATACTAGAATTCAGGATCAAAATTAAAAAAAAAAAATCAAAAAGGCAAAGAGAAGGGCTTACAGACAAAAAAAAAACAGATGCAAATCCGAAGAAACAGAGGGTTGAAAATGTTCTCGTGCTCGACTTTCCCGGCGATCCAACCGACCAAATGACTCAGTTACCGGCGTGATTCCGTCCACCGACCTCTCTGAGCTCTTCTCCGACGACTTTTGTTCGCCTACGAGACTTTGAAGCTTGTTTCGATCTTCTTCTGAATCGAAATATTTAGTCCCACATCGACTATTTATGCACACACACGAAGATGTTGGTGTTATCCCGTTCCTTCCAGAGCTTTCGCCATGTGGAAGCTTCTCATTGGCCCGTGATTTCTCGATATTTCTAGTGATCTCGGCGCGACCATTCTAGATGTTTGGTTCAACCCAAGTCCATTAGGTTTAGTCTTTGGTATTATTAAGTTTTGATTTTTTTTGAAATATTTTTATTTTTTATATTATTTTTTAATTGTAATAAAATTTTAAAAAATTATTATATATTTGAATAGCTATAGCGGATCAGTTGGATATAAATTTTTTACTTATGTAAGGATTCTTAACTTAGAGGTACTGCCTTCACTATAAAAAAATAAGGTGTGAGATTTATAGGTTTTTTGAGTTTAAATCACCCCCTGCTGGATGCATGTAATATGGAAGTGACAAATCCTCATTGTAATTGGGTTTGTAGTCCAAAACTCTATATCACTCGATGAGGACGCATAGCCTGGATGATCAATTCCAGACTTATGCGTATGCTCGGACTAAGTGCGTTTGTTGTATTTATCAAAAAAATAATATTAATAATAAATTAATTAATTAATCTTTCTTTTAATATTGAGTAAATCCTACAAAATGAGTTTTTTATAGGCCAGGGCAACGTTTTATGCCTAACCTTTAGGATTTATTCAAAATAAAAACAATTCAATATATTTAACCATTTCTTTTTAAGAAACTTTAAATTCCTCCCAATTTTATGCATTTATGTGCATAAACACGCTTGATAACCATGAATATCTTATTTATTATTGCCATTATTTAAAAAAAATTCAAAAATATGGAAAAATCACGGTGATGAGGAGGAAACATGAATTCTTAATTTTACATAATAACAAATTTTTTTGAAACAATCAAAATTTTCTCTCGAATCATATTTTATTTATTTTAGACATTGAATAAGTCATTTTCAATAAAGAGTAAGTTAAAAATGAGTTTTTTTTTTCTTTTCAGTTTTAGAATGATGTTTGAACAAAATAACTCGTACTCCATATATATATATATATTTAACAGAAAAATAACCAAAAATTCCTTTGCAGTTTGCATAATCTCAATAAATCTTTACAATTATTGGGTTTCCTTATAGGTCCCTCATTTTTGTTTTATTTATTTTTCAACCCATTCGCACTTAAGAGAAGCAATGGAGCCGTTGGGATGGAAATTACAACAATGCCCTTGATCTCATCCGCATAAAATCACGGCTTCTCCCATCAGGTTGAAATGATTAAAATAACCCTGCAATTTCTATTATTATTATTATTATTATTATTATTATTATTATTATTTTAACAACAATAAGAAGATAATAAATTTAAAATTTATTTTCTAAAATTTTTAGTATTTTAATTTTGTTTAAAGTTTAAAATAGTTTTAAATAATATTTAATTATTATTTTATAGTAATTAATGGAATTGTTTTTAAGTTGGTTAATAAAACTTATTTTATTTTATAAGAATACCAATCACTACTAATGATCTATCCCAATTTCTTTGTTTCTTTTTTGCCATGCTACCATTGTGCTTTTTTTTTTTTAAAATAATTTATTAATGAAATTATAATTTATTCAACTTCATAAAAAAAAACTTCAATGTATATCTAACTACTGTTGTTCATTAAAAAAATCCAAAATATATATTAAGTTTTTCTACAATTTTAAAGAATTATTGAATTTCTAATTTGGTTTTATTTTTTTTAATAATTTTGAGAAATTGGTCCATGCATATATATATATATATATATATATATATATATATATATATATATATATATATATATATATATATATATTTGTTTATTAACTGTATAAATAAAGCTTTTCTTAATTTTAACGGTGTGTTATACATGATGCAAGAGGCAATGGTAGACTTAAATGCCTAACCTGAGATAAATCTGCAAGGCTCTAACATTAGTACCTAATGTAAATATTAGCATTGCAAGAACTTCAGTATCCATATTATTACTTGTCATTTTTGTTGTTGTTTGTAGTACAAAATTTGTAGTAAATCTGAAATGTACTAAGCAAATGATGCACATCAAATGGAATGCTAAAGAGGAAAAATATGGACAATACACAGGAAACATAAATAATACACACCAAATAAAGGTAATACACAGGAAACAGACTCAACACACAAAAACAGAAATTACACACCAAACAGAAATAATACACAGGAAACAAAACTATTACACACAAGACGGAAACAATACATTGGAAAGGAAATTAATACATAGGTACTCAATCAACTACACAACAACATCAAAACATACACAGTTCGTGGAAAAAATAAAAAAAATAACATCCACTCACATTATGGATAGCCCGCTCAGTCCACTATGACTGTATTACATAATCTACGATTCTGACCTGCTTCATGACGCCGGCTACAATGTAAATCGCGAACATCGAAGGCCTGTGAATCGATTCTTTTCCTTCTTGTATGCCCGGGCCGTTTTTTTGAAATTGGAAACTAAATTCGGAGCTCATGCTTGTCGTCAGATGGCTTGTTATTGTTTGAAATCGGGTATATTGGGTTGGCCCACGCACATTGATACCATTCGACAGTAAAGTTTCTACATAACAATGCACATTCATGTCTGTTTGCATGATCGCGCCACATGCATGCTTGTATAGTAAACCGTGTACTTCCCATCTTCTGTAAGAGCAACCCTGAAACTAGAGGCTGACAGCACTGTTGTGGTCATCAACGAATTTGTACTTGTCTTTAGTGGATCGGCCC
Organism: Dioscorea cayenensis subsp. rotundata; assembly: GCF_009730915.1. NCBI lineage: Eukaryota > Viridiplantae > Streptophyta > Magnoliopsida > Dioscoreales > Dioscoreaceae > Dioscorea > Dioscorea cayenensis. The sequence goes on from NC_052487.1 coordinate 5,183,035, forward strand.
ATCCTCAGAAAATGACTGTCATCAACGATTTGTTCAACCTTCTAACGTATCTCATGACAGAGGTGTGTATCCCACCTGTTTGATTGTTTGCGTCTATCAGCAATCATATTAATAAGTTTAAACATGCGGATGAACACAATAAACACTGAATTTATTACATAGTAATGCATATCGTACACAAGAACAAAATGTATTACACATGAACATAAAAAAAGTACACGCAAGCACATATAAATACACAGTAATGAATAACACTACACAGGGAATATTTGTAGGTGTATATAGACAATTTATGGAATCTACCATGCCTATTACTTGTAGATGGTGCACTTCTTTAATCTAGGCATTGAAGGATTCTGCCGCATTGGAGTATATTTCACACCAACGCATTCTTTTAAATAAAAAGTTTGACCAATGATCAACATCGGAAATTTGAAGCAACCAAGCGTGCACGTATGCAATTTTGACAATTATTGACCAGCACTGCTCTTTCAATGATTTCTTGAGTCTAGAGATGGTCTTCATGAACTTCGCCTACAAGTATTATAGGCAATAATCATGCGGTGATGACGGAAAGACTCATGCCATGACGTTGATTAGACCCTTAGATCGATTCGAGATAAATGTTATAATTTTATCATAGTCGTCTTGACCATATAAGACTTGTCTAAGAGTAGCAAGAACTAAGTCCAGTTCTCATCAATTTCATTGTTGACTATTGTGAATGATACATGAAACAAACCCTCATTGCCATCTTTGGTTGTTGCCCTAGGAGAATCCCACCATACTTACCCATCAAATGAGTTTCCATCAATTAAAAGTAATGACATGCACCCATGCTTGAACCTCAACAAATAAGCCCTAAAGGAAAAAAAAATGCTTAAATCGCTCACCGTCATTGTCATTGGTGACAATGCTACCGGGATTCATCTCGGCCACTTTATCTGCGTACCAAAAAAGCAAATCATAACTACTAAACTCACTACTATGAATGATGGACCTGACAACCTCCTTCCCCATCTAAGCGCCCTTGCACTGTAGATGAATACCATAGTCCTGCAATATGTCTTAATTTTGGATGAGTTATTGATTGCTCACCGGCAAGTGTACAGGATCGCCAAGTAATACCCTGTGAGTGACACAGGAGTCGTATTCCACGGGGCTAAGGAGCTCCTATTACTCCTCCATCACCTATTATTTAACCTTACAATTTAAGCATCTTTTACTACTCTAACAAGTGCAATAATATAAATAACTTGCAAGAATAAACTGTACAGTCAACACAGGAGATCACAAGAGCAACAATGAGATACAGAGCTGTAAGGATGAGGATCCCCTTGAGGGGTCATCATGATATATGGATGCACAGTAAAAGTAAGACAGGGGTGATTTATACTGAAGGATCTCAAGATTAGTCCAATCTCAATTTCTCGGCGATTGAACCCTAATCCCATGCGAATGTCAATAGAGATCTCTCCCTAATCACATTCCTACTATCTCATTAGGTGTAGGGAAATCCTGCCATAAGGACACACTTACCCTAAGTCTATCCTTAAGATTCGGAGGTCTACTGACATCCAATTTCTCGGCATGTCGATCCAAGAATACCCCTTCTAGCTCATTAATGATCTAGTACATGCGAGTAGGTCACATCTACATGTACAACTCAACAAAGAACTAAGGATCTCTCCGTTGTATAGTTCTAAACATGAAGAACAATGAGCCAAGACATAAATCAATCCAATGTATTTCAAATAAAAGTATAGCATCCAAAATACATGATGAACCCCCCAAGGTTCACCTACATCCGGTGGCCTTGGGGGTCTAGTGTGCCATCATACAAACAAGTATAACAAATTCAATAAAAATAAAAAACAAATACATAAGTGGTACTCCCTCTGAATGATGATGAAGAAGAGCAATGCTGGCCGAATGACGCTTCCTCTAGCCCAATGAATGCCGAATACTCCTCTTCCCTTTGATGATGAAGCTCTCCCCTTGAAGTTCAAGCCCTTGATCACCTCCAAGACTCAAGCAAAGCTCTCTAAAGATGTCTTCGTTCTCCTTCTTCTTCCCCCAAGTGTTGGCTACCCAAAAAGTTCCTAAGAAACCCTCCAAATGCTCCCTTATACCCCCCAAGAATACCCCCCAAGTGGAGGTCGTATGAGGCTCAAAAATGAGACTCTAAACTCTCCAAAAACCATCCATACCGGGTCAATGAGGGGGTCTATGATGGCCTCATTGAGGCAGTATGAATCAAGCAAAACCACATCTTCTCTTGCTACAGTGTTCATCTCGGGGTCAATCCCGGGTAACATTGAGGCCGTATGGCTTGGATCAATTCCTGCCTCAAAAATCGTCCAGGTGCTACAGTTTAGCTACGGTACCCAGATACAGTATGTGCTGCAGTAAATATGCTACAGTACCACGACCTGGTTTTCTTCTCTTTTTTCGCCCAAATCGTATCTCCGTGTCTTTCATGGCGTTTTCATGCCCTGCGAAGCAAATAATACACAATTAAGTATAAAACGGGCATCAATCCTTATAAAAGTACACGCTAACAATAACAAATACATATACTAAAATACATACATTTAGGCACTTATCAGTTATCATACCGATGCCCCCATAGCAAATGTGAGTTGCTTGCATTGTCTCTAGTCGAAACATGCCTACATTTCCCTCTTTCAAGGCATATAGTCACCATTGGCATTCTGGAGCTATGCATATCTCACCTAGAAGGAGGATATTGGGAGAGAAAAGTATCGTCATTGAGGCTCATGCCGTCTAAATACTCCCTACGTGGCAATAAAAAAAAATTACACAAAATACACAAGAACGTTAAGTAATACACAATAACAACTAATAATACACAGGAAACATATTTAATACACATGAAACAATAATAATACACAGGAAAAGCTAATAATACATTGGGAATAATTGTAATACACGGGAAAGACGTCTAATATACATGAACATATAAAGAAAAGGTAATCAATAATTGTAGTCATTATTGGTTCATGATTGGAACAAGTAGCCCGAGTTTCCATCCGTAGACCCACTCACTTCCTCGATGGTGATGTCCACGACAAATTTGTTGAAAGTATGGTATATATGGCACATGCATTGAAAACCCGAGTTAGAATCAATTGGGCAAAGAGTTTTGCATGAGTCAGGCATCACGAACTTCACTCTCACTTGAGAAATATCCAGGGCCCAACGTTGCGCATATCTCACCCATGACTGTCTCCTATGCGCTTAAGACTGTGAATTGAAGCACATGTCCTTCTCCTTTGTATCGCGCTACAACACAGAAAGTTTCTATTGTTGATAACACTTACATGAAATTTCAAAAACATGTAAGATTCCACAGCCATGAAAGCATGAAGAAGAAGAAGAAGAAGAAGAATAAATAAAAGGACAAACTTACGTGTTGAAAAAGAAAATGAAAAAGAAGAAGTTGAAGTATTGATATTCTCCACCGGCAACCCAAACAAGATAAAAAAGAAGAAGTTCAAGAAGAATGAGAAGAAGAAGAGTGAAAAAGGCAAAAGTTCCGACAAAGAAGCTTTAAACAAGATATGGCCATACATCACATTTAATGTGACAAGACTTGGAGGGAAAATTCCATCCACCTTTTGGTTTTTCATCTCACATGGGCATTTGTGACATTTCCCACTCACTTAACTGAAGGAATTGACACCAGGGACTAAAAAGAATTTGGATGAACAAAGGAGGGACCTAATGGAATATGGAAAAGTCATAGGGACTAACAGGAAGTTTGAAACTTTATAGGGACTTATAAGTAATTTTTCCTATATTTAATATGGGGGCTGGTCATCTACGATCATTTGTAGATAACTTATTTACAAATATTCGTCAATCAACCGTTGGATATGAATCTAATAGTTTCAGTTTATCCATTCCAATGAATAATGATTTATGAACCGTGCTACCAATCGTGCAAAGTGGGATGGATAGTATTAGTAACAGTAAAAAAGTAAGATGCACAGTATTCTCATTTCAACCGTTCGATAATAATCACACTCATTCACCCTATTTATACGCCTTTTCTCTGTGGACGCTTTCCCGATATCCACATGATCTATTGCCTATATATATATAGAGGGATGGGTCTTCGAAAACATTTGGAATTATCTATAAATATTCTCTCGAAACTGTTGGATTTCAATCCAACGGTTCTATAGAATGAACTATGAAAAATGGGATGCATAGTAACCCTTATGAACAATATTATACATTGAAAAGTGAGAAACAAATTTATTCAATCAGAGCCGTTTGATCGAAGTTGCTATAGTATTTGTTAAATCTTAGCGTCCAATTGGTACTGTATACAACACTGTTCATTTTCATTTCTCTTATTGTCTCTCTTTCACTAGGAAGCACAGTTATTCAATCAAAGCCGTTTGATCGAAGTTGCTACAATACTCAACAAAAAAAATTCTAACAAACAACCAATGACCCTTTCATCCATCGGGTACAACCAAAAGGCACTATGTATAGCACTGTTCATGTTCATTTCTCTTCTTGTCTCTCTCTAACACTCAGTCTGTATACCTTTTCATCTAATCATCCTTCCATCCACCGGCTACAACCAAAAGGCATTGTACACAGCATTGTTCATGTTTATTTTTCTTTTTGTCTCTCTCTAACACTTAGTCTCTCTACCTTTTCATCAAAACGTCCCTAAGGATATATATATATATATATATATATATATATATATATATATATATATATATATATATATATATATATCATGAACCAATGTTATTGTTAACCTTAATATAAGTATTTTCTTTAAAAAAAATTGTGGATAAACATTAGTAAAATTTGAAATTTTAATCTTTAAGCCAATTACTCTATTAAAGGGTTTCCAAAATAAGTATATTACCCACTTGAACTTCATTGGTGGCCAGAGCTCAAAATATCTACTTCTATGACATCAAGACAGTTAGCTTTTACTTTAGTGTTCAACTCTAGAATAAAGATTAAATAATAAAAATTTAGGAATACAATTGAGGGAAAAAAATGATATGATTCAATCCCAAACCCTTTTGAATGTAGCAAATAACAGTGGGGCTTGAAAATTGATGTGTATTCAAATCATAGGGGCAGGGAATCCTCGATATGCTTATATTGGTGAAGTTATTATTGCTGTAATAAAAGAAATAGTACCCAATATGTCTCTAGAAAGATCAGAAGTAATAAGATCTCCTTCCTTGTGGCCCCCGCCTATCATTCTTCTTAGCAAGTGGAATAGTTGAATGAAGAAGACTAGCCTTACACGTCTACTTCATATATATATATATATATATATATATCTTATATAATTTCTCAATTCTATCACTAAACTGTATGTATATATATGATGTACTTCAAACACTCACATGTCCAAAAAAAAAAAGAAAGAAAAAAAAGAGCGCAATCTATTTATGCAAATTCAGGAAAAAGAAAAAAAAACCAAATTTATAGCCTAATTCTGAAAAAATATTATATCCAAACCTTAATATATTTGGAAAACAAAAGAAAAAAAAAATCTGAAATGATTACAAATTAGTTTGGATAGTCAAATCATATTAGGCCAAAGATTTTCATAAAATGTATTATTATTAATTATATAAACTGACAACCACTAGATAGCCTAGTGGAAGTCACCATGAGTAGTGGGTGAATAGTGCAAGGCCGAATATCTTGTGATGCACTATTGTGTAGTACTGTGCAATATACTATCACTGTTCATCAATTGTTAATTGGTTCTTTATGGGAAAACCTGTAAGGGTTACAAGGTAGGCATGATTTATGATATGAGACGCAAGCATAAGCACCGATCAAATAGTGAAGTGTGCTCAAAAGCAGGGTATCGATTTACAGGGAAAAATACAGAATACTAGTACTAATTGTAAATCTAAAAATTAGCCTACCAAAAGTTGTGATTTATGAATGTGAATAAAAGAACAAAAACAAAAATCAAGAATATGAAAATAGAATCATTTGAATAAGTAAGGGGAAATGGGCTTCTCGGGTATATAACCCTTCTAGGGTTTTATAAGTTCAGGACAAAGGTAGTTAGTTAGCAATTATAAAGGTAAATAGTAACTAATCCAGCATAGTGCTAATACAGACACCTCAAGATTACATTACACTGTATGAAATCTCAATGTGAATTAACAAGAATTCAATAAGTATACAACCCTTCTTGCAAAGCGATTGTCCCTAATCTTATACAAAATAGAAATGTAATTTCTCTTAAAATCTATTCCTTATGATTGCAAAGAGCATAAAATTACTTACTTCTTCACTCGGGAGGATTGTGGGAGGAGAATTCTCTACTCCAAAGTATTATAACCTCGTTTTCTAAAATTGCTATTATAGCATTTTCAGCATAATATTGTAGATTTTATTAGGCTATGTAGCAATTAAAACTGTAGTAACCCAAGATTTTCATTAAAAGCTTTATCCCTTTTCTCCTCCAATGCTATCTTCCTTCAATGGCCTACAAACCTTAGCCCCCTCTTCGTTCATCTTCTTCCCCTTGATGGTTATAAGTAAGTAATATTGTGTTTTATTTAAATTTCTAATTTTTTTCTTGATCTTAACCCTAGGGAAGTTAGAATCCTTCATCTCCTTGTTTTCTCTCTTATTTTCATTAGGTCTATAAAAGTAAGGAGGAGGAGGAGATTTCGGGTGAGTGGGCTAAACGAACCTTTATAGAACTCCTTTTAACTCTTGTATGATGTATTGGTTTGGTTTGGTGTTGATTTGGCATGATGTTGTTAGAACCTTGGTCTTATTTTGTTGATGTATCATACTATGTTTAATTGGGAGATCTCCATGAATTTATTTAATGATTTTATTTAATATTCAAGGTTTTGCTTATATATTTTGGCTCCTTATTATTCTATTTGCCAAGATTCATTATGTGTTGCTTAGTAAACTCCATACTTGATGTTAATTTGGTTTATGACAATTGAAGGCCTTTGAGAGTTAGATTCATTGTGCTTTATGTAAGAGAATTAATTGGATCTCATGTATTAGATAGGGTGATTGGTCCATTTCGGGATGAATAAAAATGTTTGAAGAATGGTGTATGTAAATGGGTTAAATTTATGTATTATGCTAGAAGTAATCTGTAGAGATTTGGTTGATGCATGCAATGTATTTGATAAAATGCTCTTGAGTATTTAATGTAAACAACGACCAAAGGATTGTGAGAGATGATAAAAAAAAATGATGTTAATGAAGTGGAGATGTGTTTAGAAGAATTAGGATGGATGTGAATGCAAAGTGTTGTTATTGGGTGTTTGAGTTTGGGCACCTTGTATATGTTGACAAACTTGGAATGTATGGGAGTTGTTTGAAATTGTGTTCATTGGAGAGAGTTTTGGAAGGAAAATACATGGATATATTTGTGATTTTGTGAATGAGCTAATAAGAGTAGAAGAAGGAAATGTGTGTGCTAGCATTGGGAAAGTATGTTTTAAGAGTAAATTGTTGAGTTATTAAGAGATATAGATGCAAAAGAGTTCATGGCTAAATTTAGTAGAATGAGTTAAGTTGGTTAAGTTATAAGTATTGAAATAAACTAAAGATGTTGGGGTATATTTCTCTATGGATTCAATAATCTTAAAGGGGTTTTATAGGATTTTGTGCACATGATTGGGTTACATACTCCATGGAAGGTTTTGAGGTCACTTAGAGATGCATATGGTGAAATATATCGGGGATCAATCGAGGTGTATGCGGGCACTTAGAAGTTTCCTAGAGGTAAATGTGGGCACTATGCAGTCACATGGACTTGACTGAAAGCTATGTGGGCAACCATGCAGGCCCCATGAAATGCAACATGATACTGTAGCGTTGACTCAATTTCTTCAATTCTGGTTTTGTTATATGAATCTATGGATTTAAACCTAGGGAAAGTTAAATTATGGATTATTATGAGGCGATGGATTATTCATACTTGAAGATGAATTTACTTCAGTGTCGAGAAGTTTGTTTAATTATTGTTAAAGTAAACCAAAATATCTTGGTGAAAGAAGACTTGTAGTGAATTTATATGGACAGTTACAAATGATTGTACTTATGAGGGATCTTGGGGTTAGTTGAGTTTTAATGTGCATTCAAGATTATCTTGACATAATGGATTTGGACATATAATAGTGATGGACTAGCTTGTTGGAATTAGTAGAAGTAGAAGATGGGAACAAAGGTTTATAAGAATAGTTAAATTGAAGCTTGCCCATGTCTCTATGGTTATAATCTTTTCAAGTATGGGAGATGATAGGGTTACCATATTATTTTGAGTAAGAAGTCTTTGAATGACTGAATGACCCTTAAAGAGAGACAACATAATTAGGTAATGATATTTAAATCCTAACTTGTGAATTTGTGTTTATTATGATTGGATTTTGATAGAAGGGCTTTGATGTTTTAGTTTGAGTAGACTTATATATATTGTTATGGAAGGGTGAATCTACTAACATTGGTCATTTTGTTTTGTATAATGTGCTTATTTTGTTTGTATAAACTATTCAGACATCACTTTGCTGATTTCTATATAAAATGATTCATGGAATGTTTTATTCTATTTAAGCCTTTGGACTACTATTCATGGCTTATATATGAGTTTGATGGTTTTATGCTATAAAGGTCTTTCAAAGTATTGAACTATTTGGTTTGATTCAAGTATTGGCCTGAGAGCTTTATTAAGATTGTTGAAAGAATTATATGCATGTCCTTGGACATATTTGAGATTGTAAAAGTATTTATTGAAATGAATAAGTATACTCCTCGTACTATGAAATGTCATTGATATTTTGATTATATATTATCTTGGTGAATGCGGGCTATGACCCGACCACTGCAGTGGTGGTCTCCACCTTCCGACCTATAAAGAGACGATGTGGATAACCCGTTGATTGTTCCCCTTCAGAAGGTGTGTATAGAGCCTAAGAGAGTAGTGGGAGGTTCCACACTAAACACTGAGACATCATGGGCACCACATAGGGATCTCAGAGGCTAACGCCAAGGAGGGCAACTATTTTGTTACACTAAAGACAAAACAACTTTGGCGGTTCCTAACTTAGTCTTTGCCACGGCTAAGTTTGGGGATAATTTTGTTGGCTAGCCCAAAGGTTAAATTTTCTACACATGCCTTGAACTTTATTTGCTATATATGTATATAGTTTTAGAGCTTTATATTTCTTACCGTGAATTCATGTTATGTTTCATTTTGAGATTGTATCAACTAGTTTATATTTGAGCTATGGTTCGCATGACGATATTGAAAAATGTTGCAAAGTGTGTTTACAAAGTTTTGTATTGGGAACTTATGTGTATATTCGTATATGTATGATGTTTCATGCCTTGCCTTTATCTACTGTGTTTCATACTTGAATATTGTGGTTTATACTGACATTTTGGAAAGGTATAAATAACACTCTTTTGTATTTGAAAATATTTATGGGCTTTCCACTTGTTTTTACCCCATTCACTGAGTAACTGAGTTGCTCATCCTCTATTCTTTTATCTTTCCAGGTACTGGATTCTAGTGTTGTTGTGTGTAAGACTAGTGATGTTTTTCAAGTTTTAGGATGGATCCACTAGGGTTGTCGTTTTATTGTATTTTTTCCTAAAAAGCATATATTCTTTTGTATTGTTATACAGTATTAAGACTGTAGAATATTGTTATGTCTTTCACATTATCATCTTGATTAGCATTGGCTTTTCAGAGCTATGGAGATTATTTTAAGAACATAATACCGAGCAGCCTTACAATACTTCGGGGTTAGGAGGACTTGTGTCCCCTACTTGAACGCATTGCGGCAGTTGTTGCATGCCCGGCCGTGGGTCGGGAATGACACTTTCTAGGCTTACTCAAAATTCTCTCCAATCACCACATGCCTATCCTAGGTGGGCTTTTTACTAGTCACTCAAGCAAATCATACATGAAACTAGACCTTTAGCCTTGATAGCATCCAAGACATCGACAACACGCAATTGAATTCAAATAATACAGATTGCAATTTGGAAAAAAAATTAAAGAATAAGGATACACAACAAATATCAAAATAGATCAAACCTTAGAGTTCATCTATGCCCAAGCATCTATAAAATTAGTTATCCATTAGTGGAGAATAACAATACAATTCACAAGGGCAATAAGAATGAATGAAAACATTAAAACCCTCTTCTCAATTGTGCCATTGAGATTGCCGTCGAATCTTCCCAAAAACCTTCCAAAGACACTGCCAACACACTCCTTAACGGCTCCAATCTCTATCCTCAAGGTAGGTGGGCTATTTCTCCCTCTTGATTTGCCTCTAATGCCCTAGAGAATCGCCCCTTTCTTTCCCGAAGCCTCATCGTCAAAAGAACAAAAGATCCCCTTCAAAATCCTATTCAGCAATATTTATACGTAGCCATTTACGGGTGTAAGGAGCTGCAGAAGATGGGTTACAAGCCTTACGGGATCACTTACTGTGGTAAGTCCTGTTTGCAAGGTCTTCTATCTAGTGTTATGGTCCAACTTATGGTCGTATGCACTAGACCATAAACTTTTCTGGATTGCCTTAGTGACCATTCTTATGGGCGTATATTGCTCCTCGTAAGCTTCTCTGGATCGCCTTTACAATCTGACGACGTAAGCCATGTCCATAAGTCCCTCTGTTTGTCCTTATGCTCCTCCATATGGGTATAAACATACCCACAAGATTCTCTGGATGATGCTTATGGTCATAAGAATGGCCATAAGTGGATCTATTTGGCATGTTCTTCAATGATTGATGCCAAGAGAGTTTTATCTTCTTCATTTTGACTCTAGATGCTTATTTTGGCTCTCTCCCGTACGTCCTTAAGCATTGCTGGAAACTTGAAGATATAATATTCACCATATTTAGCATTGAATTCCACAATAGTACTCTATTCATGCCTAATGAGTGTAGAAAATGATATTAAATAATGAATAAATGTACACACATCAATTTATCATTGTAGAGTTGTAGTCATTAATATATTATCTTAGGCCCAGTTGGTACGCCCTAATGGCCCTGTGTGTTAGCCCACCTTACATAATAAATTTCTAGAGGTTAGTTAAGCCGCCACAACTAGTGCATCATTGTGCCCTTTTGTCCCTTTGACACCCCTTTGTGAGTTGTCAAATATATATATATATATATAAACTCAACCACTTCTGACCTCACCGGAATTTAATCATCAAAGGAATTGTATGAAGAAATAAAATCAATATAATAATTTAGTATTTATAACTTGATTATTTATGATTTGCAATCCGAACGAGTGGTTCATGACTAGGAATAAGACAAAAATAAAAATTTTAAAGTAAATATGTTTTATATTTTAATTTTCCTTTCATATTTGTAACTTTGAGAATATTTCCATGATGTTTTTTTAATGAGAATCTCACAAGTTATTCACCTCCATTTTTACACTGAAAATTAATTTTTTTCACTAATTTAAGTATATTGGTTTAATTGGGTAAATATCTTTTTCTTATAATCAACCATGTTGCGAAAGAAAGAGTTGATCATTTAACCTCTTGCTTGGCAAGACTAAGAGCTAGCATTCTTTTCATATTAAAATACACACACATATATATACACTTGGAAACCATGTAGCATGTAGCATTCTTTTCCAAATATTCTGGTGCCACTAACACTTGCGGGGTTAAATTTTCAGGAGGTCACCCAACTTTACTTGGTTTTCAATTCGGTCACCCAAGTTCAAAACGCATAAAAACGATCACCCAACTATGATTTCCTTTCACCGGTCAGTCACCCGACCAATTCCAGCCCTCATAAACCCACGCGGCAGTGAGCGGCTCTGTCGTGCCAGGGTTGTGCTCGACTTCGGAATCCTGATGTGGCATGTCCACGTCTGTTTTGTGATCCCCGTCAGCAGCAACCGGCCACATCATCTTCACCTCAAAAGGGGAAAGTAGACCATTGAGAAGACAGTGAGCTTTTCCTTCTCACCTTCTTCTCATTTTCACCAAAGCAGTGCTTTGTGGTGACGGTCAGGAGCAAAGGACGACAACCTTACCATCGGTGAGGTAGCAAGGCAATCAAGAAAGACTTCAGCTGCAAATGGCGGTGAACTGGGAGGTCCGTCCGGCAGGCGACGGTCCACCAGAGTATTGTAAGCTCCATGAAACCCTAATGCCCTTATTGCATTATATGTTTACTTTATAGGTTGTAGTGTCTATTTGAAGCAAAATAAGGTTATGGTTTACAAGTGAAAGTCAGGGGTATGTGTTCACAATGCCGAGGGTCCACCGTAGTACCTTAATTTTTTTCTTTTTTTGTTGTTGTGGTCCCTAGCTAGTAGTTGCATAAGTTTTGTTATTGAGTGGGTGTTTTTGGGTTTTTTTCCTTGGATGTCTTGGGTTTTTTTATGTTGAATGTGGTCCCTAAACTGTTAGTTGTAGAAGTGTTGTCTGTTAAATGGGTTTTTTTGGGTTTTGTTTTACTCTGTATGTACTAAATTTTTGTGTTGAATGTGGTCCCTAGTCGTTGAATGTAGAAGTATTGTCATTAAGTGGGTTTTTATAATCTGGATGTCCTAAATTTTGCTGTTGAATGTGGCCCTAGCCATTAGTTGTAGAAGTGTTGCTATGAAGTGGATTTTTTTGGTTTTTTTTTATATTAGATGTCCTTGCTTTTTATGTTGAATGTGGTTCCTAGCTTGATGGCCAATTTTAGTCTGTTTTTTTTAATGTGATGTTATTTGATCTCAAACAGTTGTAGAATTTTTTTTGTCAAATGAGTTTTTTTGTTTGGTTTATACTATGGATGTGCTTTCCATCAACACAATTCATGTGGTGCTATGTTCCTGGTTTGAGTTAAAATTTTCGGGAATGTGCTTTCCTTGCCACAAATTCCATATTTCTAAATAAGGGTGTGGTAGAATTGGGTAAATTTAATTATGGTTTGTTAATTTCCCTCAACACAATTACATTGGAAAGCTGGTTTGTGTTATTTGCCTCCATATAACTTTATTTTGGTTTGTGTTATTTTCCTTGACACAATTTTTTTTGATATAAACTTGTAAAGAATTGGTTCAAAGGACTTGTCATTACCTATGTGATGGTTGCATTATGTAGTGATATGTACATTGTTATAAACAGCAGATAAAACAATGAATTAACTGTGTATATTTTCTTTTTATTTCAGTACCCACAGCTGAGTTGTTTAGTATAAGGATGCACTACATGGTTGGGGGTATAGAGGGATTGGCTGGGTTTGTAGACTTTTGCTGTGGAGATCAAATATCTAGGCTGGAGTTGCTAGCTATGGCCAGGGAGTTTCAATTAGATGTTGAAGGGTGCACTGTATGGTGGCTGGATGTAGGCAGTGAAAACAGGGGTTTAAGGGAGATATGCACTGACATGGATGCACTAGCCATGGCTATGGCAGTAGGTAGTAACAGGGAGGTTCAGGTTTGTGTAAAGCTTGCAAGAAGTGGACAATCAATTTTAGAAGAAGTGGAAGGAGGATCTAGTGAAGAAGATAGAGACTTGGAGGAGGAATTAATTAAAGGAGATGGTAAGAATAAGGATGTTGAGGAAGATGACTTTCATGATTCTGATTACAGTTTTAGTGATGTTTCTGAGCAAGAAGTAGGGGCTACTAGCCATAAACACAGGACCATGGTGATTACTCATGGAGAACCTCCAAATCTAGCAGGTGAAGATGATGTTGACTCAAACTATGCAGGTAGTGAAGAGTTAAATTCAGCGTCATCAACAGATGAAGAGGAGATAATTAGTAAGAAGCCCAAATATTCAGAATTTAATGAAGAGGTTGATATGAACAATCCTCAATTTAGAATTGGAATGAAATTTAGGAGTTTTAAACAATTCAAGGATGCAGTGAAGGCTTATGGGATTAAGAACAGATATGTAATGAATTTTAGACCTAATTCCCAAAAAAGGTGCAAAGCCTTTTGCAAGAAAGGATGCCCTTTTTACCTATGGGCATCACCTATGGTCAAAGATGGGAGCACAGTGCAGATTAAGGCAGGGAAATTAGAGCATGAATGTGCACGAGATCACAGTAATAGGCATGTAAATGCAGAGTGGATAGCCAAAACCTATCTTGAGCAATTTCGAGCAGATCCTTCATGGAAATTAGCTGGGATTGTCCAGGCTGTGAAAATCAACCAAGAAGTGGATATCAGTAGGTTGAAAGCATACAGGGCCAAGTGCCTTGCACTCAGGTAAATTTAATGCTTAAGTCTTATTTAATTTATAGTTTGCTATCTCTTATCTGTAAGTTAATTTATCTGCTTCAATTTTTTTTCCTCCATTCAAACTAGGATCATAGATGGTGATGAAAAAACTCAGCTCGAAAGACTTTATGACTACAGATTGGAGCTATTGAGGACTCACCCGGGTTCATGCATTAAATTCAGGTGTAACCAAGGTGTTTTTGAGTGCATGTATGCTTGTCTAACACCTTTGAGAGAGGGTTTCTTAGCAGGATGTAGACAAATTCTATCACTGGATGGATGTTTTTTAAAAGGCCTATATGGGGGCGGTTGTTAGCAGTTTGTAGGGATAGATGCAAATGACTGCATCTATCCTGTTGCATGGGCTACAGTAAGCAAAGAGAATAAGGAGAATTGGAAGTGGTTCTTGGAGCTACTGGCAGAAGACTTGAAGATCACAGATAGCTATCACTGGGCATTTATGAGTGATAGATAGAAGGTAATTTTCTTCTCATCTTTATTAGCATGAGTGGACTCTAGAATTGGTTTACTTTACATGTTTCTATACTGCTTGATATATGTATAATAAGTTTGCCATGCTTAACTAATATGTCCTCCAAATCTGTGTTTTTTTTATATGTTTCTATACTGCTTGATGTATTTCCTAATATGTCCTGTTAATTTCCTAATATGTCCTGACATTTTATTTCGCTTGTTTCTATAATGGAATTGGTTCTATACAACTAATATGTCATGTTAAGTTTCTATACTGCTTGATATATGTATAATAAATTTGCCATGCTTAACTAATAAGTTCTCCAAATTTGTGGTTTTTTTTTATATGTTTCTATACTGCTTGATGTATTTCCTAATATGTCCTGTTAATTTCCTAATATGTCCTGACATTTTATTTCCCTTGTTTCTATAATGGAATTGGTTCTATACAACTAATATGTCCTGTTAAGTTTCTATCTTTCGCTTGATATATTTCATAACATATATGATTGCTTCTTTGGTTATATCATCGACATTTGCTTGCCCTTGTTTCTTTTCTTTGTTTTGAACTGTGGTGGTTGTGTGTATATTAAATTTACAAACTTAGGGTTTAATACCTGCATTAGAAGAGTTGTTTCCTCACAGTGAACATAGGTATTGTGTTAGGCATATCCACACTAATTTCAAAAAAAATTATAGAGGGAAAGCACTAAAAGATCAATTGTGGAATTGTGCCAAATCTATATACCTACCTGCCTATGAAAGAGCAATGGACATGTTGAATGTGATGTCCGCAGGTGCCCATGAGTACATGAAGAAGATAGACCCACACCACTGGAGTAGGGCCTACTTCCAAACTAGATTCAAGTGTGATATATTGCTTAATAACCTTTGTGAGTGATTCAATAGCCACATCCTTGAAGCTAGGATAAAAGGCATTGTAACAATGAATGAGATGATCAGGACAAAGTTGATGGTTAGGATTCAGAAGAGAAGGGATGCCATGAAAAAATGCACCACAGTTCACTGCCCTAGGATACTTAAAAAAAGTCGGAAAAAAACAAGCAACTTAGTTGGTTATACAATTCAATTTGAGTCCGGTGGTGATCGAGTATCAAGTGGTTGGGCTCGATGGCCAATTTGTGATTAACAAAAATGAGGGTACTTGCACCTGTAGGAAATGGCAACTGACAGGAATTCCCTGCAGTCATGCCATTTCAGTCATTTACCACAATAAAGACAAGCCAGAAAATTTTTTAGATGATTGCTACAAAATCAGTACCTTCTTGGAGACATATAGACACACATTAAACCCCACACAAGACAGGGACTCATGGCCTAAAAGTCAACAAGGGCCCATGATTCCACCTGAGCCAATCACCAGGAGAAAGGGTAGGAAGACACTGCTCAGGAGAAGGGAAATTGGTGAGGATGAAAGAGGCTTTACAAATGGCAGAGTCAAGAAGACAGGGGTCACCATGAAGTGTAGTATATGCGGTGCTCCAGGCCACAATAAAAGGCACCATCAACGACCACAGGTAATTGTTTTGTATTAAGTGTTATATTTTAAATTTGATGCTTGTGTCCTTATGGATTGACTGTTTATAATAGGGTGAACCCTCAAGTGAAGCAGGACAACATAACCCAATGGATGACATTGATCCACATATCCTGGAGGAGCATTTTGCACTGGTAGGGACAAATTTTTCTGCTTATTTTTGTATTAGTCTAGTTTCATATTTGAATTTCATTATTAACTCTTCTTGAAATTAGGTTGATGCTATGTATGGACCCGGCCACGGTCAGGCTACAACACGTATGACAACCCGATGTAGACCCTTCTTCACGTGTAAAAATTAAATTATAGCTTTTTAATATAACTATATATATATATATTGGTAAATCATTGTCTGAACCTTGGGTTACTTGTTCTGTCAATGACAGGTGATCAATCCACCTCGTGAGGGTTTCCCTACAACACAAAGCTGGTACTCAATCCGGGATGAAGATGCGAAATTGACTGCATGGGGAGGTAAGGGTTTTTGATCTTGCCACAAATATTGCCAAGACTCAATATAAAAGATAAAAGGCACCGATCGCGTAGTAAAGAAGGAACTCTTACAAGAAGGAAAAAGGACATGGGTACCCCCAGGAACATCTAGTGGACATTGAAATTAGTGTTCTGCAAATTTTTTTTTTTTTATCTGTAAGGGCATGTACCTTTGACTCTTGTGACAGAAATTAAGTTCAATTACCTGTTTCAGTGACATCTTCAGTTAATCTAAAGTGAATTTTTTGTTTCAGTGTCTTATTTTGTAAATCTGCAGATTTGAATTTTGTAAATCTTATTTTGTAAATCTGCAGCTTGTTGTAGTTTGCAGCGTACTGGAGTAAGTGTTTTATTTTGTAAATCTGCAGATCTGAATGTGTGTGACTATTTACACTCAAAGCTTTTCTTGGTTTCAATATTTTTTTAGGATTGAATGTCTGCGGATCTGAATTTGTGTGAGAAATTGAATTCATTGCTTTTTGGTTTCGTATTTTTTTCCCTGAGTTTGAATACTGCAGATCTGAATTTGTGTGAGAAATTGAATTCATTGCTTTTTTTGGTTTTACGTATTTTTCTTTTTCTGAAATTTGAATACTGCGGATCTGAATTTGTGTGAGAAATTGAATTCATTGGTTTTTGGTTTTCCGTATTTTTTTACAGTTTGAATACACTGCATATCCGAATTTGTGTGACCATTTAAGCCCAAAGCCTTTTTCTTGGTTTTTAGTATTTTTCCGAACTAAATGTCTGCAGATCCGAAGTTGTGTGACAAGGTGATGCATTGTTTTTCGAGTATTCTTTACGAGCTCGATTACACGCAAATCTGGATTTGTGTGACCATTTAAACTTAAGCCAATACTTTTTCCTCCTAAACTGAATGTCTGCATATCTGAATTTGTGTGACAAGTTGATGCATTGCTTTTTTTTGTTTCAGTATTATTTCTGAACTGAATACCTGCAGATCTGGTTTTGTGTGACCATTAAAACTTTCTCCTGAACTAAATGTCTGCAGATCTTAATTTGTGTGACATTTAAACTCAAGCCTTTTTTTGGTTTTAGTATTCTTTTTTTCTTAACTGAATGTCTGCATATTTGAATTTGTGATCTAATCTTTTGACCATTTAAACTTCTTTTAGAACTGTGAATTGTCAACATTTGTTTTACTTGTCCACTTCAACTGAGTGTCTGTACATTTTATTATTGTTTATAGCTTATGTTCACACAAAAGTCAAACAAATTAAGCTAACAAATTATATCCAATGAATTTATGATCAAAAGAAATTATCAATATTTGAATTTCTTTGACTTACCAGTACCGGGAAAACCAAAATCCAATAAAACATACAAACTTCAATGTAATCAAGGGAAACAGTGTCCCCATTCATCAACACAACTATAACAAAACTTCAATTTGAAAGTAAACCCTAACTGAAGCTTTTGACTGAAGCTCTTTCCTTTCCTTCACACTCGCATGATGCATCTGCCATTTACTTTCCTTCCTGCATGGACGACAGAGCTTCCATCTCCTTCCCTTCCTCTCTCTCTCAAACATTCGGTTCTTTGTGACGAAGGATGAAAGATGAAGATGAAGACGAGGATGAAGGTAAAGATGATGTGGCCGGTTGCTGCTGACGGGGATCACAAAACAGACGTGGACATGCCACATCAGGATTCTGAGTCAGCACAACCCTGCTGACAGAGCCGTTCCGGCTGCCACGTGGGTTTATGAGGGCTGAAATTGGTCGGGTGACTGACCGGTGAAAGGAAATCATAGTTGGGTGATTGTTTTTATGCGTTTTGAACTTGGGTGACCGAATTGAAAACCAAGTAAAGTTGGGTGACCTCCTGAAAATTTAACCCAACACTTGCGTACAAACAAGCACATCACTTAAAATAAAAGTCAAAAAATAAAAATCATAATAATTTCCACTCAACGCTCACTTGGAAAGCACTAATGCAGAACCCCAAATGCACCAAACAAGGGGTAAAAAGGTAAAAAAAAAAATCCACCACCTTATTACCTTCTTCCAAGCGGCATTCTCCTCCAAAGGGTAGTGTTTGTTTTGTGGTATTTGAAGTTACAATGTAACTTCAAATACCACATTTAAAAATTCTTTGTTTGGTTTGAGGGATTTTAAGACACCAAGGTAAAACCAATTACTCACATGGATGTATTTGGACTTATGTTCAAATTAGGAGTAAGTCAAAATCCCGGAAATTGAAAATCCTTAGATGATGTATATATATGTGTATATATACATATGCATATATATATATATATATATATATATATATATATTAATATATAGGCATATATATATAGAAATTTATACATATACACATACACATGCATATATACACACATACATATACTTATACACATATATATACATATATATATATATATATTTATATATAAACATACATCGGTATTTTTACATATATATACATACATATACATATAGACACTTCTACATATATGCATATACACACACATATACATATACCTATACATAGTATGTTTACATATAAATATATATACTCATATACATTTATGTATGTATATGCATATATGTAGAAGTGTCTATATGTATATGTATGTATATATATGTAAAAATACCGATGTATGTTTATATATGCATATATAGACACATATACATATAGTTATATAAATATATATATGTATGTATGTATGTACATATATATACACATATATACACTTATACATATATGTTTTCCAATTCTAGATTTAGAAATCCTTCCAAACAAACATAAATCTTTATAATACAGTAATTTCAGTTACATCCAACCAAGCACAAGCTTTGACTGAACTATATTTGGAAAACCAAGTATTTCCTATTACAATGTAACCGAAAATCCACTACATTTAGAATTGCATCTAATCAAACATCACCTAAATAACACTCACAGATCTTGATATCAACCCTAGCTACGTCTGAAATACAGAGCTTTCAAAAGCATTGGTCATCAATGTAGTAATCCTTCTACTCATAAAGAAGTCTCCGATCCCTCAAACGACAGATATTTCCCTAGTCTTCTCCATCAATAGATCAACACCATGAAAGTTATTAGTACCCATACATTCACTAGTGTTTAGAACAAATGAGAAGGCTAACCATGCTGTGTATAGTATGCTTATTTTCTATCATACAAATAGAAGCCTTAAGCTCGGCATATCGCTGGAGAATGCTAGTTGTTATTTAATGTTATAGGGTCATCGAAGACTAAAGACATTCTTGATGTGCATGAGGCCTGATGGGACTATTCTATTAACTCATACAGCCGTTGCAACAATGTTGTAGCATTATTAATGTCGGTTCCATTGAAGATTTATGTCATGAAAAATATTAGGGTTAGGGTTCTGCATGGCTTGTCAAGGGCAAGTGCATGAAAGTGTGGTAGGACAAGTATGAGGGTTGTTAGTGAGGTTTTTTTTTTTAACAAATAGGCGACAAATTCCCCCTCATTTAAGGAATTATAAAAAAGATAGGGCATACATAGAGGTGTATCAATTATATATAATGGTTTACAGACCTTCCAAAAAAAAAAAAAATCTTTTATTGCAATTCTAGAGAGGTGAAACTACTGTTTTTTCTATAGGGGACTCATACTAAGATCCAATGAACAATTAAAAATTTACAAGGAATAATACCCTATTTATTTTCTCTAATATAGTCAATCTGTCAATTTGGTCCCTCTAATATAATTTGTCTCTAGGAAGTCCTTCTATTTTAACATTTTATGAAATGTAAGTCCCTCCCTCTAATATAATTTTCCCCTAGAAGGTCCCTATTAGGGATTTACATTTTCTAAATATTAAAATATAGGGATTTTCTGGGGACAAATTATATTAGAGGGACCAAAGAGACATGTTTACTATATTAGAGGGACTAAATAGGGTATTCTACCGAAAAACAACACTGCATGAAAAGAATTCCTTCCGTTTGATGAGTGGAGATGAGTTTAAGTAAAAGAATTGGATGGTTAGGAGGTGAAGTTAAGTGGTATCTTACGAAGGGAAGTGTTTTTTTAATTATAATATCAATAAAACAATGTGACAAACATTTTATTTTACTTTATTTATTTAGTTTTTTATACTAATCAGTTTGGTTCAAATTAGATTCTTTTTTAGTTGAAGCTAATTAAAACCCAAATTTATATTAATTTCTTTTGACTAATTTTAATTCACTTCTTATAAAAAATAATAATTTGGCTGGTACAATTTGATTAATTTTTTTTAATAAACATATTTAAATTAATAGTGGACACTTCTAGCAAAAAATTACTAATATATTTTGAAAAATAATTACTAATTATGTTTGTAGGAAAAGTTTGATTGATTAAATTGGTTTTAGTTAATGAACTCTTGATCCATTGGCACTAGGGCCCATACTCAGGGTGAGTATGTTATAGACTCACTTCTTAAGAAGAAATTTAATTGAGAGTTCACAAACTAATTCAACAAGTAAAGAACACTAAGTTAGATCCAATAAAAACTATGATAAACTTAATTCAATTAAATGAGAACTCAAACAAAAAAAAGCAACAACACCTTCAAAAAGAAGTTTTGAGAGATTTAACTCCGTAGAACAAATTATTCCAAATTAAAACAAACATCATCAATGAAATAGCAAGCTATTAAAGTAGGAGAAAGATAACCAAGTCTCATGCTATCTTATGAAACCGCAGAAAATTCCCAAGCTTTCACTCCCCAGTGAGCCCAATGCCAATTGTCTTCTTCCATCCCCTTCTTGGGCCATAACAAACTCTTTGTATGTATAGCATGTTCTTCATCCTATGCCTTGGACCCACGCATCTCTCTTCCTTTTGCATTACGTTATGTGATAGGGGCTCGCCTTCTGGGGATGATTTGCCTATACAATGTCCTTGCACGTGGCATCCCTTGATTCAGCTACTCTGATCTACCATAGTTTTTTCATCTTTATTGACTTGTCAAAGCCCTCATACCATGTTGTCTTATGCATGTTAATGTACCCATCCTTTACTACCACTTTACATGATAATGTATCAAAAGAAATAAAAGGCATAAGTAAGTTAAGAGAGCAACTCTATGCACACCCATAACATGTGGTTTATCCATATTTAAAATAATAATAATAATAATAATAATAATAATAATAATAATAATAATAATAATAATAATAATAATTGGTTGTAAATATTTTAAATATTTTAAAAAAACTTTGGAATAAAATTAATATTTTGGTATGGGTTTATTAAACCACTTTTCAATCAAACACACCTCATATATTTATATAAAACATCAATTGCGGACATTCGTAGAACGTCTACAGTTCAGTACGGTGACAACTTTGGAGAGAGAAACACGCGAATGGGCTAATTGGATTTAGTTAAGGTTGATTAGTTTTGATTTTTATTGAATGGTTCAGTTCAAATTACTGTGCATCCCACTTTTTTTTACTATGCTACCTTTTTAAACACAGTAACACAAAAAACTATTTTTGACATTTGTTTGGTGTATATATGTATGCCATGGATGATTCCTTGGCTTTAAATATTGTAAGATTCTTTTCTATGGTATAAATTTTTGGTAAACTTTGGCCTCATTTAGAAAGATATATTTAAGCAAAAGAAGAAACTAGGGCTGGTTACGGGGCGGGCAATCCCCTATCCCACCGGGGACCCGACATGACGGGGACAGGGATTCCCCGTTTCATTCCCCCGTGGGGGCAGGGACGAGGGCAAACCCATCCCCGTTTAGTAAACGGGGCCGGGGCGGGGATCCCGTCCCCGGTTAAAAATAATATATATATATATAATTTATTTTTTTACAGTTTTACCATTTTATAATATATAATATAATATTGTTGTTTTAACTAACATATGAGAAATCCCAATTCCAAACCCTAACTCATGCCATCTACCATCAATCATTATCAGGAAGGCCGAACCGAATCTCGCTGCCTACATCGCAGGGGTCATCGCAGGAAAAAAAAAAGAAGTTTTTGGTTTTTGAATCTCTTTTTTGCCCTAACTCCGCCGATTGCCAGGCATCACCAGTGCCCAACAATCCAATGTCATCCACTTCTCATATTAGTCGCCACTCGCACAAGGTCTCACATTTGATGATGCTGTTGTGTTTTTGTTTTCTTGAATTCATTATTTGTTTTGGATACATCCGTCCGTCATCATGGGTTGTTCATTTATTGATGGCTATTAATATTGTTATTATTATTATTATTTGCATTGGGTCACTATTCTATAATTTTTGTTAGTGTGTCAATGATATAATTCGTGTGCATCCTATTTTGGGTTAATTAAGGATTTTTTAACTATAGATTTTATTCACATCCCACCAATTAATTAATTATTATTATTTTTTAACTCAAGTGTACTAATTTAGGAACTAAGATGCAAATTGATGTGTAATCAATTGTTATCCTTATAGCTTTGAACCGGGAACCATTCTGCATTTGTTAGTATGCAATGATATTCTTGATTCTCATGTATACTATTGCATTAGAATTTTGTTAAAGTAAATTTAAAGTTGTGCACACTTTTGTTTTGCAGTTGCAGATGTGATTCTTTATTTTTTGGAGAAGTGTAATAATCAATATTGTATTCCAGAAGTGTGATAATCAATATTGGAGGAGAACTGTTGATGCTTGGCTACTCAACAGATAATCACAATATTTTCATTGTTGTGTATCTCTCTTGATGTTTTTGCTTGTTAAATTATTCTAACTCTAAAATAATTTCAACATGCTAATTTTTATTTTAATTTTTTACTTCTCTTGTTGTCCATCCTCTTGATATTGCTTAATGTATTTTACTACCTCTACATGCTTGTTAAATCACTCTCTTGATGTTTTTGCTTGTTAAATCATTCTACCTCTAATTATTTTTCTTCTCTAAAATAATTTTTATTTTTAGGTGAATAATTAACATCATCAATTCATCATGGACGAGGCTAGTTATAATCCACCCAAAAATGTTTCACCCGTTGAAATTTGCTGCCAATCTATAGCACAAATGAATAGTGAACAATATAGAGCATGCCTTTGAATCAACAACACCAAAGACTTCAAATCAAACAATTTCTACAAATGACTATCAAGAAGTGAACTTGGGAATTAAGCAAAAATTGACTTCGGCGGTATGGAACCATTTTAAGAAAGAAAAAATAGATGATAAATGGAAGGCAATATGCAATTATTGTCAAAAGAAGCTTGGAGGAGAATCAAAGAATGGGACTAAACATTTACATGACCATTTTGCATCATGTCCATTGAGGAAGACAACAGATATTAAGCAAAGTATTTTAAAAGCTAAGATAAATAATGAAGGAAAGGTTTCACTTGGCACATTTTCTTTTGATGAAGAGGTTGCAAGAAAAGAGTTGGCTTCCATGATTGTTTTACATGAGTATCCATTAACAATGGTTGAGCATCTTAGGTTTCGAAAATTTGTTGGAGCTATCCAGCCATTATTTAAAAATATTTCTCGGGGAACAGTGAAAAAGGATATTCTCAAAATATATGAGCATGAAAGGACAAAGACAATGAAATTGTTTGAAGAAAATACTAGTAAATTTGCAATCACAACTGATATGTGGACATCAAGCAATCAAAAGAAAGGTTTTATGGCTATTACGACATATTATATTGACACATCATGGAGTTTGCAAAGTCGAATTATCAGGTATTATTATTATTTTTTTAATTTCAGATTTATTTGGTGTTTTATGAAAATACTTTTAATATCATTTCATATATATTTTATGTGATTAAGTTCATTTATGTGCCATGTCCACATACTGCTGATGTGCTTTGTGATGCGCTAATTAACTGTTTGATGGATTGGAATATTGATCAAAATTTGTTTGCATTGACTCTAGATAATTGTTCTACTAATGATTCACTAGTGAATTTGCTTTTGAACAAGTTATCTTGTAATACTCTTTGGTTAGATGGGACATTTTTGCATATGCGATGTTGTGCCCATATTTTGAACCTAATTGTTAAAGATGGCTTGGTGGTTATTTTTGAAGCTATTGAAAAAGTTCGTGAAAGTGTTGCTTTTTAGAGTGCAACACCTAAAAGGAATGAGAAGTTTGAAGAAACAGCTTGCCAGTTGAAAGTTTCTTGCACTAAAAAATTGATTTTAGATTGCAAGAAAAGATGGAATTCTACATACTTCATGCTTAATGTTGTTATTTGTTACAAGGATGTTTTTAAACGCTTGAAGCAAAGGGAGGCTTTTTACAAATGTGTACCATTGGATGAAGAGTGGGAAATAGCTAAAGAAATTTGTGGCAACTAAAAATGTTTCATGCTATCACAGAGGCATTTTCTGTAACTAAGTACCCTACTGCTAATATTTATTTTTCCAAGATTTGTGATATTAAATTAGCATTGAAGCAGTGGATTAATTGTAGGCGACCTCATATTCAAGCTGCGGCATCAAAAATGATGGAAAAATTTGATAAATATTGGACTCAAATGCATGGTATTATGAGTGTAGCAACTATTTTGGATCCTTGGTATAAGATGAAGCTATTGGAGTATTATTGCCCTCTTATTTATGGTGATGAAGTGGCAAAGATGGAAACTGATAGAATTCAAAAGATTTGTTATCATTTAATTTCTGAATATTCAGCAAAGTTCAACATCGGTGGATATGGTGATTGTTCTGAGTCATCAAAAAATTTCCTACCCAATCATAATTAAGTGAAGAGTCAGAATCAATGAGTAATTTTGACTTATTTGTTGCTTCTATTGAAACTGAAAAGGTGACTGTCAGTACAGAATTTGATCATTATTTGGAAGAGCGTTTGATACCAAGAAAATGTGATTTTGATATTTTAAGTTGGTGGAGAACAACACTTAAGTATCCTACACTGCAATTAATTGCTAGAGATATTTTGGCAATTCTGGTGTCTACCGTGGCTTCAGAGTTGGCTTTCAGTACAAGTGGGAGAGTTGTGAGTCCACACCGTAGTAGCCTTCATCCCGACACACTTGAAGCATTAATGTGTACACAAAATTGGTTATGGACTCATATGAAAGGTAAGTAAAGATGGGTGAAATATATAACTATTACATATTTTAATGAATCATTTTACTTTTCTTATTATAGCTCAAAATAGTTTGATCTAGTAAATGTTTATATTCTTTTAGATTCTAATTCAATAACCGCTCATTCTACATGTTACACAATTAGTGATGATATGGATGTGGTGGATAAAGAGGTAAGGTATTAAATATTCAACGCTTAAACGTTATATACATTGTTATATTAATAGAATTTATTTTTTGCTTGATTTATATTTTAGGTTGATGTTCATCATAAGGATGGAACCGCAATTGATTTATGAGTTGATAAGCGTGGAGTTGGTTTTTGTGTTTAACAAATTAATGGTAAGTTGATTATGATTTTATTAGAAGACTATATCATGTTTTTCAAATTTGATTGAATTTGTTATGTGATATCCTCATATCCTTGTTATTTTTCTAATTTGATTGAATTTGTTGTGTGTAGGTTTTAGAATGTGTCAACAGGCTTGATTGGCTTTTTGATGTGATTGTATAAAGGAAGCTCTACGGACTACGTCTACGTGCCATGAAATCGTAAGACAAACAGGCTTTATAGTTTATATTCTACATTTTGAGTATTGGACTTGTATTAGATTGTAGTATTGTCCTTGTATGAATTCTAAATTCCATGTTTTGCTTGATAAACATTTGGAGTATTTTGTTTTTGTAACTTTTTATATGTTGGTTTGTTGAGCTTTATTTTGAATGATTTTTATGGTTTTCATGTGTGTTAGTGTGCATTAGTATTAGAGTTTTTTAAAACAATCAAACTTATAGGTATATGGGGATCTCCGTGGGGACGGGGACGGGGAGATAACTCTCCCCTTGATGGGGAGTCGGGGACGGGGAATCCTCGTCCCAACTCTCGCGAGGATGGGGAATACCCGTTCCCGACTCTCGCGAGGATGGGGATGGGGAGACGCCTCCCCGTCCCCGTTACCAGCCCTAGAAGAAACTGATAAGAGTGCTCAAATAAGAAAAAAAATTAATATTGTGAGTGTATTAGTTTGAACATAGATTTATTGAATAGAAATTTATTCAATTAATATATTGGCATCCATATATATATATATCAGTGAAGAAAAAAATCATAATAAATAAAAAATAGAGCCGATGGTTATAAGATGATTTATTTTGAGATAATTAAATTACATTGAACGTTAAATGAAATAATAGTAAATTAATTACAATTTGATACTAAATTCAACATTGTAAATTACTAGCTGAGTTAAAATGAATGAGAATAAAAACAAAAGAAAATTAGGTGAGAGATCGAGGGGTTTTGATTTCTGGTGATGTGGGGAAAGTGGATTCATTTTCCCACTTCATGTGTTCATTTGTTTTGAAATCAAATTTGAACTAAATCCACTTGTGTTTTTTAAACTAAAGTGGGTGAAGTGGCCTTGGTATAAATTCCCACTTCCTTCCACTTTTCACTCCCCATTTTGAACTCCTGGAACCACCATTAGATATGAAGATCTTTCAACTCGTCATTTTTTTTCCTCTCCAACTCCCAATTTGAAGATCTTCCAAATCTTGATCTCCCTCTCCAGCTCCAATTTCTGATCTCCAACGCACGAGCTTGGTGATGCCATCAACTTACAGCCTTCTTCTCTCCCCCACATCAACGTGGTGCGATGGGGATGTAGTGGTGGGGAAATCCTTGATTTAGTGTAGTTCATGAGAAACAAATTCAACATGTTGGGCTAATTTATACTTATTTCATTGTTTACAATTTAAATCTGCTTGTGATATTTAAATGGGTGCCATCAAAGGATGCCATCGCAACTAAGAAACTTTCTACAAAATTGTGAGAGCATATAACCTCACTTTCTGCATAATGAACATTGGAAGTAGGAAAGTGATTACTTCAAGAAAGTGACACTTCTTGATAAATGAACATAAAACTTGCGGAAGTCATACCAATTCCCTCACTTCAAGAAAGTGGCATTTTCCCCAAATTCTAAAAAATGACACTTCCCCCACTTCTTGATTTCCTCCATTTCATCTAAGGATATGTTCATTTGGGCTAAAGTGTCCGGGAAGTGAAATGACTTTCCTCACTTTATGTGTTTGTTTATCCTGAAGTGAGGGAAATGCCACTTCCCCCACTTTCACCAGGAAGTGAAAATATAACTAGGCCCACTTCAATGTATTTTACACTAAAGTGGGTGAAATGAACTCCATATAAAAAGATGACTTCCTCCACTTCCTCATCCATGTGGAAGTCATGGGTACCCCTTTTTAAGATTTGGTGAACCGATCGACACCTCCTGATTAAACGCCGACCTCCCTTTTCCTGATCAGGCCGGTGCTACCGCTTCTCTTCTCGGCCCTCTTTTCTTGTCGCCGGTGCTACAACTTCTCTTCTCATCTCTAGCTCTTTTTGATCAGCCTCCCTCTTCCATTTTCCCGATCTGGTTCTACTACTTCTCTTCTCATCATTAGAGGAGCTTCTAGGGTTTCAACCAAGTGATTGAGATCTTTTCCTTCTCCTTAATCGGTGAGTTTTTTTTTGGTGTTTTCATCCTTGATTTGGGCATTTGGGATCATTTGTTGGTTTTTATCGGTGTTATTTTGTGATCTTCTGGTGGTGGTGGTGGTGGTGGTGGTGGTGATGATGATGATATTTGAATTCTAGGCTAGAATTCCAATGGTTGCTTAGTTGTGGAAGATTTTGGTAGCTTTGATATTCTTGTGGCAGCTCAAAAGCTTGGGAAGTTCGGAGACTTTGTTGCAATTTTTTGCATTGGAGCTGTGGTAATTTTTCTCCTCCTATTGATACCATGCTCTAGAAAAAATTGTTAGGTTGTTAGGTTAATTATTTTCATTATTTCCATTGATGGCTGTGTTAATTTGCTTCTAAAAGTCATCAACCACAAACTCTGCCTTTGTTAATGAAATCCTAACCTAATAAAGAAATGAATTGTTTTGGTTGTAGTCCATTTGTATTGTTTGTTCATTGTGTTTGTGTGCTGGTGAAGTTTGTTAACAATTTCAAGTTTGTTCATTGTGCTTGTGCTTGTGAAGCATACATGTTTATTTCTTTGCAATCATATGCAAATGATTTTTTTGTTCTCTGTAGTAGTGTTTTATGACTATAAATGGATGATTTAACTAATAATCATACAAATGGAAGGATTCAACTAAATCAAATAGAAAAATATTATCTTTTAGATTGATATTTAATAGAGACTTGACTGATGTTAGCCTACAATTGAGATGTTTAATTATCCTCAAAAGAATTTCATTACGTCTATTCATGCCTTTGTTTTCTTTTGAACATACCTCTTTCGATTAATAATAGGACTTAATGAGATGCCTAGCTATCATGCCTGCCAATATAATTGTTTCTTCTAAAAATCTAATGTGTTGAATTTTGTTCATTTGATGGATACTCCGAAAAATATACTAGTACGTGTTAATTCTATCATTATTTGAAAGGAAATGACCCATGTTTAACTTTTTCTATTGTATTTGTCTTGCTATCATGTAAGATGTCAACTTCACTTAACATTGTTGATGGGGCACCAAGTGAAAAGTGAAAAGGAACACCAGATAAAAGATGGACAAAAGAAATGGACAATGTGTTAATACCATTGCTTGCGGACATAGCAAAGAGTGGTTTGAAGGTGGATAAATCATTCAAACATCAAGCATTTATTGAAGCCGCGAATGTTGTCAATAATAGATTCTCCAATGCTTGCATGGATGCGGATAATGTGGAGAACCACATACCACCTTGAAGCAAAACTATCAAGACATCAAAAGTTAATGAATCTTAGCGGTGTTGGGTGGAATGACCCAAAAAAAAAAAATGCTAGTTCTCGAGGATGAGACGTATCATACGTATGTGGAGGTACTTGAATGAATTTAATTTATTCAATACTTTTTTGTAATTTATATATTTAACATAATTTTGATGACTTTTATTTAATTTATTTTTTTCACAGGGATAAGCAAAAGCCAAAGAGTACTTCAACAAACCCATATCTTTATTTGAGAAGCTGTGTTTGGTTGCTGGAGATGACCATGCCACTGGTGATCATGCGCGATCAATCTATGACCAATTTGGTGGAAAAACCCTTGAAGATAATAATAACCCTAAACCTAAGAAGCCAATGGACTACGAAACTTTTGAGGCAAATAGCCAAAGACATGAAGTATTAAGGTCAACTACAAGTAAGACAGCTGCTAGGTCTAGTCGCACAACAAGGACCATGGGTGAAAATATTGAAATGGAGAATGTTGGAGATAAATTGAGTCAGTTGGTGGCACCAGTTGACAGGGCAAGAAAGAAAACATGGAAGGAAAAACTATCAGATGCTCTATGAGACATGGAAGGTTATGATGATAAGGATATGCAAATGGTATTTAACAGATAAATGAAAACAAAGCACTAGCTGAATTGTTCTACTTAAGGAAGTCATCTCTTAGAAAAATATAGTTTGATGAATATATTGAATCTATAAAGAATTCTAGCCCTTGATGTTAGCATCAAAGGTAAGATATGAGATTCGCAAGTGCACAGGTCATCAAGTAATATCTCTCATGCAAGCACGAGAGGGTCATATTCCCTTGGGTCCTAAGAGCTGCTATTACTTCCCCCTAGATGACACTGTCTAGTTTAACAAAGGTAGGTTTAAAACAAAATAAGAAAACTAAGAAGAGAGATAACTATAGACAAGTTGGACTAAGGCACACCACGTTAGCACATTAAGGAAGCAAATAACAACAAAAGTATAAGGCCCTAGATGATGATCCCCTCGAGACTATTAAAGCTAGAAGGATGCTAGAGTTACACAGGCAATGGCAGTTTTGGGCCAAGAGATATCTGAAAGTAGATTACACCGATGGTCACGATGATAACCCCTAATCCCATACAAGTATTGGCTCTAAATCTCTTCCGGTCAAATCCTCCTACGATTGCAATATACACAGGAAAATCTCTAATTAGGGCTAATACTCAACCTAGGTCTAGCCCTAATAGTTGGAGTGGTATGAAATACTCGATTTTCATGGTATATTCATACATGAATCCCTTCCAAGCTAAGTGAGTCTAGTACAAGAACGATGGTCACGTAACCAAGTACAACGTAGAAGTTGAATCACAGAGTTCTCATGCAAAACAACACATCAAAGAATGCAAAGCTTGAACCACAAACCAAACCAAAAGCCATTTATGTAAATCACAACATACATACAAGCAAGTTCATCCCAAGGTTCACCGAATGCCAGGTGGCCCTGGGAATCTAGTTCAACATGAATAAGAGAGAGAGATCTCAAAATACATAGGAAGACTAAGCAAAATCATAGAAGAACTCCTTTAGACTTGTCGACTAGAAGGTGGTGACAAGAACTTGTCGGATCCATGCCGGCAAGCTTCTTGTTGCTCTCGTTGATGGCATTCCTCTTCTCCCCTTGGATTTGCCCCTTAGATCTTCCTTCTCTTTCCGCCTTGAAGCCCTAGGTGATGATGATGGAGAAATGGTGGCCAAAGACCCTTTCATTGATGCCCTAGACATGTTTTTAAAGTCATCCGCCTGAGCCTTACGGGGTCCATACAGGCGCATGGAGCCTGTGAGGCTCACTATCTTTTCCATTGTGAAATTGGATCGGTGCTACAGTACTTTACTATAGTTAGACCTGACCACGGTTCGGTTCCCGTTCGGTTTCGGTTTCGGTTCAAAACCGCCGGTTCCGATTTTATAAACTATAGAACCAGAACCGAACCATAGTCATAAGGTTCCGGTTCTCGGTTCGGTTCCAATACAATTCCGGTTCTGGTTCGGTTCTAAATAATTTAATTCCAATTAATTAAAATATATAAAAAATATTATATATATATATATATATATATATTATTTTAAAAAATAAAATAGAACCAGAACCAGCGGTTCGGTTCCGGTTCGGTTTAGGTTCCGGTTTTCAACTCATAAGAACCTTAATTGGAACCTTAAAGTTCCGGTTCAAGGTTCCGGTTTGGAACCGAAACTTTTTTTACGGTTCTGCTTCGGTTCCAATAGTGACGGTTCCGGTTTGGTTCTACGGTTCGAACCGAACCGCGGTCAGGTCTAACTACAGTAGTCATCTACAGTACTTTTGCTGCAGTAATTCATTTACAGTACTGGTCCTGAAATTTCCAGTGAGGCTCACGGGCTTCATGCGGGCGCATGGAACTCGTGAGGTTTATAGGCGATTTCCTGCAACACCCCATTTCCTTTGCTACAGTGCCCACTATAGTATTAGAACCCTAAAACACAATTTTTGGTGCCGATTTCTTCCCAAATGCCTTTTAGAGCTCGCCTTGGCTTCTTTTAGGCCTGTAATACAAATAAAATTAATTTTAACACAGAAAGGGCATCGATTCATCAAAATGTATATAAATAGTACAATAATTATAAGTATAAAATACGGGGCATTTAGACACTTATAACACTCTAACACTTAAGCATTTGCTTGACCTCAAGCAAACAATACATGAAGAACAAGGGAAATATGATAAGTGGCTAAATCCATGACCTCAAGCTCAAGAAGTAAAGAACTTCACTAGCACAGGCGAAAAGAAATCTGGAAAGTGAGTTATTGATTATATAAACAAGTAATGATAGTCCTGTTTCATCTAAAGTGCTCCTGTGAGTGTGTGTAAACTTTCTACCTCAACCTCAGCACCCTGGATTACCCCAGAATGTCCATTCACCCCACACACAATGATAATCAGCATAGGAAATGCTAAAGACACCCTCAATGATCAATTAAGAATCCTCTGGTTCCTAGACAAAACTCTAGCTCCCAAGTGAATGTGAAAACAGGTTCCAGGAGATCAATAGGTTTTTTTTTTCATTTCAAGTCCAACTAACGTAGACTGCACAAAAATTTTTCTGGTGGATACACATGCTGTCACACCCACCCCTTCTACCGAGGTAAATGTGGCACCCATCAGTTAAAAATCATTTTAACTGGAAACCTAACACCCCTCAGAAACCAAATTAGACTTACAAATCACAATTTACAACTTTACACCAATTACAGGATACAAATACATAAATACAACAAATATAATTACTCAAATTTGCGGGTACAACCACTAAGAGATCACGACAACAACAAATAGAAAGAAAAGTATGTGACCCACTGCAATCTTAAACTCAACCCTGACTAGCTCTATAGTCGAACAGTGTTCTACTAGGGTCCTGCTCCTGCAACTACAACATATTCAGTTGGTCGATATTGGCTCAATAATTTCAAATAATTAAGTGTAGTGTACATAAAGTATATGAACATCAATTCTCAAATAGTTTCCCAACTTTTACAAATACCAGAATTTTAGAAAAAATACAACTTTAAAGAGCTTTTGAAAGATAAATTCATCATAAATCAACATCAAATTGGATTTCTGAGAAAACACAAATTTTATGAGGGACTGCCCTCCTAAGAGCGACAGCTGGCTTCGCTCCTCATCACAATTCAAAATAACATAAATCTAATATTCAATATAAAGCAATACCCAACACTCACCCAACATAACATGGTCTAGAAACCTCTCTAACCTTCATTGTGGCCGCGGCTAGGTTCAGAGCTGTCAAGGAACTCATGTCCTTAACGTTGACCCATCGGTTCACCGGTCGGTGACCCCAGCTACGCGATGAATATCCAGTTAGGGCTCTGCACTCCCACCTGAACTGGCCCTCGTAGAAATCAACAATCAGGTCCACCACACCACCTCTAAAGTCTAGCCCGTGGGGACCCACTACTGCAGTAGTCGGGCTTTAGCCCGCCGTCACCGTACAAACCATCAAGTAGATATATCAATAATACAATCGGTATAAATCATATCACAAGATCCTTATCCAGGACAAGTATTCACATATCAGAATTAAACATTATTTTCCACAAAGCCAATGCCAAAAGTATAACAATACATAATATCAGTAAAGTCCAGATCCATGATACCATTCCTATACCGGGAATGAAAACCAATTCCACAAATATTACCGGTAAAACATTTTAATATGCGCACATAGTTTCACAAATCATTCCAAATCAAATCATATGCAACCAATAAAATAAATACATTAACCAAATAATTAAATCAGATATACATGTATTTCCACTATTTGAAAATATGTATAATTATACAAAATCATGTGTATCAATACGATTGTCATGGCACAATAACGTCAAATAAATATAAGTATCTTTGAACATTATGCACAATTAAACATAATAAAATGAAATAATTAAACCATTATTTCCAAAATACTAATAATTAACCAATTGTGTAAAATAACAGCTACTATCAACTCACCTGGTCTCCCTTGGTTTTCTTGCTAGACCTGGAACTCCCTCCCAAGCCTAATCAACACCTAATAGAAGAACGAAATAAAAATAAATAAATTCAGGGTAACAATAAAATTGAACCCAAAAAGAAAATGCAAGGAACAAGTAACTGACTCTCTAATTGGCCCACTCACTCCAATCGGTTAAAAACCGACTTTGCATAAACAAACTGGTCTCCAATTGCACTTAAACCAACTCAATTTAGGCTAAACACTGCTGAACCAACCTTAATTTTACTGAACCATGCTCAAATTTACTAAACCATACTCAATCTAGCCAACCAGCCTTGAACCAACTCTAATTCTTATACAAAATTTGTTGAACCAGCTTGGTTCAACTGAACCCGATTTTTTCTTGAATTGCTTGCTCAATTAAACCGAATTCTCTTCCAATTGGTTCAACGCAAAACCATTAGCCCAACATCAAAATCAAGCTCATTCTTCACTCTCATTCAAACCCAATGAACCCAACCTACTTCAATCCATCCAAACCCAACTCAACCAATTTACTCCACCAACTTGGTTTGATCCAATCAAGTCAATTTGGCTAACCCAACCAACTCCATTCCAACCATCATTATTACCATATTAATCATCACTTAATTAACCAAACCAAACCCTAATCTCAGTGCTATAATAATGCTACAGTAAAACCGAAAATCTCATCTCTATTTCAAGCAAAATCCATCACAAATACAAGATTTTTCCAAAACAAATTTCAAACTCTCATCGTCTATAACAACATAACAAGTTTTTCTACTCAAATCCATCATTTTCTTCATCATATCAACAATATATACATATATACATGCATACATACATCCATGCCAAATACAACACAAAGAAAGGTTCTTATCAAGCCAAGCCATCACTCCGGCGAGCTCTCTTCGACGATCTCCATTCCTTCACCTCAGTGGCGGATGGAGGGGGGTCAAGGGTGTGCTTGAGCACCCCCTTGGCCCCAATCAAC
Organism: Dioscorea cayenensis subsp. rotundata; assembly: GCF_009730915.1. Classification (NCBI taxonomy): domain Eukaryota; kingdom Viridiplantae; phylum Streptophyta; class Magnoliopsida; order Dioscoreales; family Dioscoreaceae; genus Dioscorea; species Dioscorea cayenensis. The sequence goes on from NC_052487.1 coordinate 5,218,240, forward strand.
CAATATTATTATTATTATATATATATATAAAAGAGGAACACAGGAGAGAGTTGAGCACCCCCTCTCTCTTCTCACACACACACTCTCTCTCTCTCTCTCTCTCTCTCTCTCTCTCTCTCTCTCTATATATATATATATATATATATATATATATATATATTAATAATTCATTGGATCTTTATTTTCATTTTTCTAAAAATATTTATTTTTTTTACAAATTAATACCGATAGTTTAAAAAGTAGTGTTTGGAATAAAATTAATATTTCTTATTTAGATATTTTATAAATTGGTTTATAAAAAATAAAAAAATAAAAAAATCATTGTTTAGTGACTTAGTCTTCATTTATTACAAATTAGTTCATATAGAATAAAAATTAGAAAATATTACAAACATTTATTGGTTAAACCCGTGATTTTTATTAGTTAGGATATAAGATATATATATATATATATATAAACAAATATTTATATAAATATATATATTTAGAAAAATATTTATAAAAAAATTATTGTTTGGCCCCTTAATTTTTATTTTGTCTTGAATAAAAAAAATTATAAATGTATTTTTTTTGTGTAACAATTGGATTGGCTAAACTACAATAAATATGTCGTTCAACTAATTTAATTATATATTTTTTAATTAAAAAAATTTTAAAAAAAATTTATAATTTTTTATATGAGCACCCCCTTTATTTTCCTTCTGGTTCCGCCACTGCTTCACCTCAAACCTCCCATTTTTCTCCTCATTTCTTTTTTTTTTTTTGTTACTGTATATCTGATGGAGAAGAAGAAGATGAAACCATCAAACTCTAGATTTTTCTCAACTTAAGTTTTCTGCCAAAATTTACTGTTAGTCCCTGAAAATACAATCTATTACAAAACGGTCCCTGAAAAGTTCACCAATGGTCCCTGAATTATGAAATAGTATTTCCAAAAGATCCTTATAAACTATCCGACGGTCCATGGATTATGACATAATATTTCAAAAAGGTCCCTTCCGTCTTACCTTTCAGTCCTTGGTCTCCGGAAATATTTCAAATCAAATCCTTTTCATTTACTCTTTAACCCAAAATCTTTTAGAAACTTTCACATTTAGGTCTTTGTTCTTTCCACTTGGGGTTTCTCAACAAGATTGTTTTGTAGAAAAATCTTAATGCAACTGTAGTAATAGCCTGAATACACTTTCCAACAAGTATCCAAAGGTTCAGGGTATTACACATGCTGATTAAGCACAAGAGCCACCCAACTTACTAGATTACAAATCTACATGTACACATTTATGCTTCACTAGCAGAGAAATGCTGACATAGACTCCCTTGTTTTTATTTAATTTTAATTTTTTTTAATCTTTTTCTCTTTTTTTTATGTGTATTTATACACCCTATCTCATGTCCCATGGTTTACTACATGCTAAAAACTTCACTTATGGCTAAAGAAAAAAAAACAAAACAAGGAAAGGTTCTTAAATGACTATTGAAAGTAGGATTTAACAAACTAATGCCAATATCACTGTTATGGGTTGGTTGGAGAGTAAAAGGTCGAAGATTTCATGGCAAGGCATGAAGGTGCACTAAAGATAAAACAAGACTTCCATTCAAACACAGATTAGAAATACAACTCACATATATCATTCTTTCAAGGTAGGAAGGTCTTAACAAAAAATCATAGCTATCATCGGTTAAATAAGCATGCAAAAGTAGAAATTTGCAAAAGTAAAATTTTCAAAGTTCACGAAAATCCACCCCCACTTAAAGATACACATTGTCCTCAATGTTTCTAAATCAGCAATGCACAAAAATATAGACAATAAAAGTATAGAAGAGGGTTTTGTGAACTTCCCCGAGTCTCGAAGCATGAGTTTTAAAGTCCATGAGATTTGGGTGGCCACGGATGATTCATGTATATGTTGGGGGAAAAATGTGTGCATGATGCTCCAATTCCACCCTGCAAGGTAGAGAGGAACATCATCTCAAGGAATCCATCACAACAAAAATAAAATACAAAAACAAACAAACAAATAAACAATGAACAAACAACTAAAATAACAAGAACAATGACACAAGAAATAGTCCAAGCAGGCCTTATGATCAATCAATATCATGATGTCCAAACCTCTCTATTTCAAGTGTTTCTAGGGATTTACAAAGGTGCTACAAGTGTCAAACAAGTTCAAGGAAAGCAACATTCAAAATTTACTGTAGCACAAGCTTGAAAGAGCTAGAGTTTCCCCTTGTTTTTGAAACCCAAAAATTTACAAAAAAATGTCTTAAAATGTAAACAAATCAAAGATTAAGCATCCACACAACATTTCCCATAGTTTGATACAAGATAAGCATGCAAAACCAAGTAGAAAAATCAAGTTTGGCCCAAAACTATGGTTAGGGCTCCAAAACATAGATCGACGGAAATCGGTGAAATAGACAGCGAAACCTTCAATAAAATACTAGATCCAAGTTACAAGAGGTGGGAGAGGAGTTTAGAGAAAGAAAAATGAAGAAAAATGGTAAAAAAATGAGAGAAAACATATGAGAAATGAGAAAGAACAAAGAAGAAGAAGAATGAAAAAAATTTGAGAGGAGAGAGGATTTAACTCCCCTTAACCCGTCGGGCTGTAAGCCTCACGGGCTCCATACGGGCCCATGGAGCCCGTAAGGACATGGAAAATCAAAATTTTGGCATGGACTCCCTTGCAACTTAGAAGAAAACTAATTTACAATGTCTATAACACCGAAATATACATTGAAACACAATCAAACAACACCAAACCACTGGACAAAATTCACAAATCTAACGGTGCTCCGAAGGCATGATGACCACTTGATACATAGTCATGCCACATATCATTTTTAATTTTCTCACGGAGTTCCATCCATTGAGCTTGTGGCTCATGTCATTCGCCTAATATGTTAGGTCTCTCGTGTATAAGTATTTCTTCTTCATCTCGCATATTTTCTTGTGCCACAATGTTGTCCGGATCAACCTCTCTTACAAAATTATGTAGCACACAACAATCAAGAACAATGTCCACTTATGTTTTGAAAGGATCGAATGACCTTGAGTTTAAAATCCTAAATTAAATTTTTAAAACCTCTTACACTCTTTCTATTCTTGTTCTAAGTTGAGAATGCCGAAGATTAAATAACTCCTTTGCATATTGGGGTCTACAGCCTGCTTGTTCTTGTAAATGATATCTAACATTTGGTATGGAGATATGAAACCATGTGTTGTTGTGTACCCGGCATCAACAAGGTAGTATTTTCCTAGCATTAAATATTAAAGATATTGAGTTCACTTTATGAAATATATATATATATATATATATATATATATATATATATATATATATATGAGAAGAATATAACATGTGTTGTATTATTAAACCTGGAGGTATATGTAATCCATATGGTGGTGGTCGTGATAATGCATCTTTCAAAACTAAGTAGTCATTTGCTAATCCTTCCCACCCAGCAAGAACGTATGTAAATTTTACATCCAAATCACATGTGGCATGAATGTTTTGTGTGATGCCCTTGCGGCCATGAAATTTACTCATTCAATCTGCACTTACCCTTGCATCTATATGAGTGCCATCAACAAATCCAATGCAATCATGAGAGCTAAAAGTTAATTAGGTTGGCTGGATAAAATACTTACTAATTTGAATTTAGTGGCAATGAAAAACATCACACCTTGAAAAATGTATAAAAATTGGGGTTGAATTCTATATCAGGGTGTATTGATGTGTCCAATTGTTTCACCTACAAATGTCAGATGCTACAAATAGCTTGGAGGACATCATTAAATTATCCGCTTACCATCAAATCTAGATCTAACAAAATCAATTTTCATTGCCTTGTTCTTTGCATGATGCCCGACTATGTGTAAGAACAATGCCACCTGTTCCTCTAGCGCCATGTGGATGGTATCCCTCAAGTGACCACGCTCCCTTAATATAGTGTAAAGTCTGAGGAAAGTAACCTTGGACATCCGTAAATATTCAACACAATTATGAACACCTCCATCTAATATTCGGGCCATGTGTGCATTTTGATGAATATCTCTGATGAAGGAAGGTTCTCGAGGTAGCACCTACTGTCTTTTTCAGTTAGACAACATTGCTAAAATGACGGCCATGGTTATGAACACAAGCGTATCGATGTAGATTAATTCGGATAGATTGTCATTGGCCATTAAAAACCTATATTGACATAGAAATTATTTTTTGGATTGGATACTAATTAAAGATTCCATTAAATTATATCACTAATTAAGTCAAAGACATAAACTGATTAAAAATAAGTTATTTATCATAAACTGCACATGACAATTAGATTGCATACTAATTAAAGAATAGAATGACATAGTACCTTGTAAAAAATAGGAATGAGTTGTTTGTTTAAGTAGTTGAGAAAATTGATGTTTGATGCACCTCTCTATATGTAAGAAAAAAGAGTTTTACATCAAGTTAGGAACTGCAAAAATCAATTGAAAACTCAGCCACTTATTTTGAATACAACATTGGAAAAAAGATAAGAACAATAAATGCATAGACACTAATTTAGAACAACATATCATGTACAATAGATATAAATCTTGTCTCAATACAAAGAGAATGACATCAAGAAGCACTAGAACAGGTTTATTGTCATCTTTTCTATTGAAACCTCACCAATACTAGAACAAGCCGAAGCATTCATGCATTAAGAACTATATAAACTATATATAAATACTACAAATGTAGAAATTATGCATTAATACCATGCATTATTAGAGGCTAATAATATATAAATGATTTTGAATGAAAAGTATTATAAAGGGCCTATTAAATTATGTTAACTTATGCAAAATTGTCAGTCTCTCATGCTTCTTCTTTGGTGGCATGAAATGAGAAATCTATCAATCATTTAAAAGTTAAGTGTGACACTGAGTTTGGTTAATCCAAAACCATACAAAAACTAGTAAAATTCTAATTGGTCTAGTGACAACTTAATAAACCCATACCAAATTTTAAGCAAATATGCTCTCTACTTGATTTCACATATATAAAATATTAGGCAAGTTGCTTAACAAAGTGCATGATAATATCTAATGCAAATAAAGCGAAGAATATTAGCTAATAAATCAATTCTTAATAGATTTCATGATAATATATGAATAGTTGAAAGTCTTGCAATAATGCATGGAAACAGTGGGTCAAATTATTTTGAGAGGCAAGAAATGCTAGAATACATCCGAGAGAAATAGAGCTCAAACAGAAGATGTATAGTTTCAAAATTTGGTAGAAAATTTAAACCAAAAAGAAAAAACAATATAAAACTCATGAGATTCAACATCAATGCTCTTTGGTAGAAAAGATGAAGGCATTTTCTAATGTTTCTGCATTAGAGATAAATTCACCCAAAACCAACTATTCTTTAGAACATCAATCAAAATATTATACATGAAAAATATAATACTCTTAAAACAAAGAACATAACACACAATCTAGCCCAAAATTATTATAACCAGTTTTTACTATAGCTATAGTCAGCCTATTACTGTAGGTTTCTTTAACCTAGCACTGTAGTAGTAGGGTACTGTAGCAGCCCGAGTTTATATTTCTTTCTTCTTCATTTCTTTCTTCTCTTGGACGAACCCTTGTTATCCCTTGGAGTTTTTCCGGTGGCCCGATTCCGGAGAACCAAGCTAAAAACTTCTTCCTCCCATTCTTGTGAGTATCCTAAGAGCTTTTTCTAAGTTTTTATTCAGTATTTTACTCGTATTTCACCATTTTTGAATTCTTTGAAAACCTAGGATTTGAGCATTTTGTGTTGATGATTGTAGGCTCAAATTGAAGCCATTGTCCTTGTTATTCATTTTTGTGAATGTTTGTAAAAAAAATTCTTTATTAGATGACGTAAATCGGGAGAAAACCTTAGCAGTACTGTAGCACCGATAAGCTTTAGTTGTTTCTCCGGTTTCTTTGGATTAGAGTGAAGCTCAGATCTTTACAAATCCATTGGTAACCTTTAGACCCAATTTTGAGCCAATCCTAGGATCAATTGAGGTTTGTTAGAAAAACTTAGGGTTTGATTTATTTTTGTGCTAATTCTTGTTGGTGTTTTGTTGTGCTTTGGCAAGAAGGTGAAGCTTTGGCTTGAGACAAGGAACATTCAGAGGATTAGTATTTGGGGAAGTGAAACCATCTAAGTTGTGAGTGGGATTAATTAAGCATAAATCTATTAGAAGAATACCTATAAATATATATTGATGCTTTAGTAAAGTTTTATTGGTTTTATACTTGAATGGAGGTATGTTTGATTTGAAATGAGTTATTTATTTCATACTTCATGTTTGCAAGTATTGTTGTCAAAAAGGAAGGATTTTCAAGATGACTCATGTTTTGTAATGTTGTGAATTATTGACTTTGCAAATCTTTGGGTATGCTTGTGTTTTCTTCATTTCCTTTGTATGGAAATGGTGGTTGTTTTGTTGTGATTATTGTTCTATCTATGGACCTTTCGTTGTGAGATGCAAGTTTGCATCATTTGGTTGGTGACATCCTACTGCAGTAGACAGTTTTCACTGCCAGCCTATTGAGGTGGTGTGGAAGGTCGGCAGTCTTATTGGTCTAGTTCGAGTGGAAGTGTAGATCCTTTACTGGATGTTCATCAGGAAGCCGGAGTCACCACATGGTGGACTGATGGGTCAACGTCAAGGACATGAGTACCTTAACAACTCTAAACCTAGCTGCGGCCACAGCGAAGGTTTAGAGAGGTTTCTAGACCATGTTGCGTTTCTTTTATAGTGTCATATTAAATTTGTAGTGAGGGGGCAAAGCCCAGCTGTCACTCTTAGGAGGACCGTCTCCCACAAATTTGATTTGGCAGTGTGTGTTTGTGTGTGTGTGTGTGTGTGTGTGTGTGGAACTATTCTAATCTGTTTGCATTATTATAAAAGCTTGGTTTGATGTTTAATTTCTTTTATAAATTGGACCCCAGGATCAGTATTTCTTAGATTCGATGTTGTAAAGCCCTAGTTGGGGTAAAAGGCATTCTTGACATTATCTTTCATTATTTTTGTATCAATGATTACAGTTGTATGTGATTATATTCTAAACTATTTGTGTTATTAGTAAAACATTATTTGGATGATTTATATTCTGTATTTTGGTATATTCTTGTAGATTTGTGTTAATTCACTCACTGAGTGACCTAGGTTACTCACCCCTATTTCCTCTTTCCAGGCTTTTACAGGCAATAGTATGGTAATGAAGCGGTGTGATGAGCATCCACTATTTGTTTTCATTCATTTCTAAGTTCATGTATGTTATCCTTGAGGATGTATATATTGTATTAGAGCATGGATCCATTAGTGTGTTTGAAACTCTAAATTCATGGTTTGTATGCTTGTCTAATTTATTGAAAACTTCATTGTACTTGTGATCACTACAGTTCTTAAACTCTACTATCAGGTCATGTTGTTAATGCTTCTCTTGCATACCTTTGAACTTTTTATTTTGCATACTCTGTTCAAGGTTGTTAATTCCAGGTGTTTCTTTCAGCCTTGCTGTGACTCGAGGATTGAGTGGTGGGGGTATCCCTCTGATTAGTGTCTAAATGTACATATTTTAATATATGTATTTGTTATTGTTAGCATGTACTTTTATAAGGATTGATGCCCGTTTTATGCTTAATCATGTATTATTTGCTTCGCAGGGCATGAAAACGCCACGAAAGATATGGAGATATGATTTGGGTAGAAAAAGAGAAGAAAACCAGGCCCGGTACTGTAGCGTATTTGCTGTAACAGATCACTGTAGCTGGAGTACTGTAGAAGTGGCACTGTAACAACCACTATAGCACCTGGATGATTTTCGAGGCAGGAATTGATCCAGGCCATACGGCCTCAATGCTGTATGGGATTGACCCCGGGATGAACACCATAGCTAGAGAAGAGAAGTATTTGTTTGAAGGCATATTGCCTCAATGAGGCCATGATTGACCCCGGGATTGATTTTTGCTTGGTTTATACTGCCTCAATGAGGCCATCATTGACCCCCTTGTTGACCCAGTATGGATGGCTTTTGCGGGAGTTTTGAGTCTCATTTTGAACCACATACGGCCTCCATACAGGGGGTATGCTTGGGGGGTATAAGAGAGCATTTGGAGGGTTCTCTTAGGAATTTTTGGCAGCCAACACTTGGGAGGAAGAAGGAGGAGAACGATGACATGTTTAGAGAGCTTTGCTTGAGGCTTGGAGGTGATCAAGGGCTTGAACTTCAAGGGGAGAGCTTTATCATGAAGGGAGGAGGAACATTCGGCATTCATTAGGCTAGAGGAAGTGTCATTCGGCTGGCATTGCTCTTCTTCATCATCATTCAGACTAGGGAGTGCCACTTATGCATTTGTTTCTTGTTTTTATTGAGTTTGTTATACTTGTTTGTATGATGACACACTAGACCCCCAAGGCCACCGGATGTAGGTGAACCTTGGGGGTTCATCATGTATTTTGGATGCTTTACTTTTATTTGAAATGCATTGGGTTGATTTATGTCTTGGCTCATTGTTCTTCATGTCTAGAACTATAAAACGGAGAGATCCTTAGTTCTTTGTTGAGTTGTACATGTAGATGTGACCTACTCGCATGTACTAGATCATTAATAAGGTAGAAGGGATATTCTTTGATCGACATGCCGAGAAATTGGATGTCGGTAGCCCCTCCGAATCTTAAGGGTAGACTTAGGGTAAGTGTGTCCTTATAGCGGGATTTCCTTACACCTAATGCGATTGTAGGAATGTGATTAGGGAGAGATCCTTATTAACATTCGTATGGGATTAGGGTTCAGTCGCCGAGAAATTGGGATTGGACCAATCTTGAGATCCTTCGGTATAAATCACCTCTGCTTTGCTTTTACTATGCATCCATATATCATGATGACCCCTCAAGGGGATCCTAATCCCTAGACCTCTGTATCTCATTGTTGCTCTTGTGATCTCCTGTGTTGACTGTACTGCTTATTCTTGCAAGTTGTTTATATTATTGCACTTGTTAGAGTAGTAAAAGATGCTTAAATTGTGATGGAGGAGTAATAGAAGCTCCTTAGCCCCATGGAATACGACCCCTGTGTCACTCACAGGGTATTACTTGGTGATTCTGTACACTTGCGGGAGAGCAATCACCCTCCTCAAGTTATTGCGGCGGTTGTCACATCCCGGGGCCCGCGGGTTAGGCCGTGACAAACATATCATCAAGTTTTAGAAATACATTAAGGGGTTGTTTGGTTCGTAGTAAGTAGGTGTAAGTAGAAGTGAAGTAACTAGTTTTACATGTAAAAGTTACTTTTTGATGTTTGGTTTGAGGTAAAAGTACATTTCACATGTAATACTTATTACTTCTCACCCCCATTTTACAGTGATTCAACTCACAGCAAAAATGGCTGTGAGTTGAAATACGGCAAAACCTTGATTTCTCTTTTCCCAAAAAGGAAGTCAGCAAGCGAGTGAGCGGCATTAATCTCCGCCACCATGCCCACGCTTCAAGCTACACTCCTCTTTCGTCCTTCACTATCGCCTTCTCTCCATCTTCCCGCCCTTGAATCCTCAAGAAGCTCTGAGCTTTCTGGAAAAACCGGTCTTGATGGCTCAGTCTTGATGTGCGATCTATGTCATGGAAGATTGATTTGCTTATTTGGTGTTTTTTATGGGATTTGTTGTTAATCTCCCATTGTTGTTCTGTTTATCTTTGTTATTTGTGATTGCGGATCGCCGTCTTAGATCTATCTCATTGTTGTTGTATCTGGTGTGAGCGGATCAGATGTGGGTTTTTTTGTTGTTGTTATTTTGTTATGTGGATGAAATAGATGGATGATTCTGGTGGTGTCTTTGGATAGTCTGAGGTTACCAACTCTTTGGCTGTTATTTATCTTTTCTTGGAGTTAAAAATTTGAAGATCTATTCTGATGATGCGGTAATTTAAGAATTCGGATAAGCATGAAGCCCTTTTGTGAATTTTATGATAATTGTGAAGTTGGATCTTGGTGACCTGGAACAACAGTAACTTGGGGAAGGATAATTGGTGAATTTTAGGATAATTATGTTAAAAAAAATTATTTGTTAATTAAATTTAATGTTACTTTTTTAAAAAATAAATATTACGATAATTATGTTGGATCTTGGTGATCTTGGTGAATTTTATGATAATTATGCTAATAAATATATTATTTGTTAATTAAATTTAATATTATTTAAAAAAATAAATATTAAATATTTTTACATTAAATAAATATTGTATTAACTTAATTAATTATTTTGGCTTAAATTAATTTGTATGGCAAGAATTAAATAATTAGTAATAAAAATTAATAAAGATAATTTCACTATACCACTTACATGCACACTTACATCAAACCAAACACACACAAAGTAAATACAACATTTCACTTACATCAAACCAAACAACATTGATGTAAATTAAAATACAATATTTTCACTTACACTGTAAGTCCACTTACATGTAATTTGATTTACTGCCAACCAAACAGCCCTTAAAGATCCTGCATTGAGAAACACACACACACAAAGGCAAGAACTGAAATAATCACAGAAGTATAGAAGTAAAATACATTTCAACCTGCATTGAGAAGCATTAACAAGTAATAAACCGTGAAATTGCCATCTTAACATAATACCAAGTTTGAAGGCATGATTTCAACTCAAATCAGACATTACAGATGAAAAATGCTCAGCAACCCACCAACACCAGTCACTAATGAAACAAAAACACCAACTAAAATCATCAAAGCCCAACAATGATACTAAAACAATTCCATGTTTATTTTCTCCAAAAAGATCTTTCAATTGAAAAAAAAAACATAAATCGAATCCCAACAAAACCTCCGAGCATCAAAATAATCTCCCATAAGAAAGCACCAAATCAAGTAGCAAAAAGCCGCAAATCTCGGATTGAGAGAAGAATTGTGAGGAAAAACACAATCGAGAGAAGATAAGAGAGGACGGTAAGAGACCTTAGGGGTCACGATCGGGAGAAATGAGAGGATCGGTGGATTTGAGCTAGTACGGCCTTCTCCATCGCGGGTGAAGATTTCCGACCAAGAAGCTCGTGAGATGGCCTGGCGGAGTTTTGGAAGTGGGTGGAAGTGAGCTTTTATAAGGGGCTCACTTCCCCCACTTCCATGTAAAAATACTGAAGTGGGTTTTAACTAAAACCCACTTTAATCTGAAGTGGGGGAAGTCAGTCTATTTCCCCCCACTTACGGTGAAATGAACGCCCTCATGGGAGTGTCACTTCCACCACTTCCTAACTTCCATTGACTTCAACCCAAATGAACAGATCCTAAAATGAATGTTCCGGAGAACTCAATCTCTCTATATATAGACAAAGTGGCTTGATAGATATAAATTTTGACAAAGTGGATAAGCCACAAATAGATAGATATTTAGTTTAAAAAATTGGTATTTATTAGGTCGAATGTAATTGTATTATTTATCATGTATATATATAAATACAACTTTCTTGATATACATATACATATACATACATACATACATATATATATATATATATTATGTAATTCACCTTAAAAAGATCTTTATAAATTTTTATTTTTTTATTTTTTTTTTAACTTTTTCATTTTGAACAACAATTTTGGGATATCAAGGCAACTTAAAAATAAAAAATAAAAATAAAACAAGGAAAGAAAGAAATAAATAAAGAATTCCACATAAATGTTGGAGTTTGCACACTATAAGAAAGTTACAGTTTAGAATCAGCATTTTCCGTTTCTAATCCGTTGCTAATTCAATTTGGAAATGGATTATAAGTAAAATTTATCTATTTCGAATAACCTTGTTTCTAATTTAAATAGAAACGGGAAAATATTCCGTTTCTAAATTTAGAAACCAATTAGAAACGGAAAGCAATATGTTTCTAACTTTTGAAAAATTAAAATGGAATAAGGTATGTTGCTAATCCGTTTCTAAATTCCGTTGTAAGTCTGTTTCGGAATTTAGAAACCACCGTTACAAAAATTAAAAACGGATTCCAAACCGAATATTTTCTGTTTTATTTTTGTTCCTCCATTAGAAACAATAGCTTTTTTGTTCCTAATCCGTTTCTAAAGTTTTTAAAATTTAAAAAACAATATTCAAACAAATAAATCCGTTTCTAATCCGTTTCTAACATATAAATCAATAAAATAAAATAAAATAAAAATTATATCCTTGATTTTTTTTTAAAACCTGGTACATAAATTTTTAACCTAGAATATCAATAAATAAGATAAACTCATTAATTCATACAAAACGAAATGTTTAAGTATATATGTTCAACATAACATAATACCCTTGTTTTGTCTTGGAACTATTTTACTTGCTAATGAGAACACTGCTTTCACATATTTTTTGCCTTCCCCAAACAACTGTTTAATAGGAAATTGAGCACAAATTAATAGGAAGGTATATCACCAAGCAATACAGCATAATGGTCAAAATAAGATTATAGACAGTACCTTTGAAGTGATGCTTGACATGGATATGTTAATAAAATTTGCACCCGCCTCTGTTGCAATAGCTTTAGCAAGCATGGTTTTCCCCGTACCAGGAGGACCAAAGAGCAGTATTCCCCTGCATGGCTATTGAAAAAATTCTAAAAATTAACCCTTGCATTGAGAAGAAATTATATTTGAAATGAGATAGAGTAAATCCTAGTTGCCCAAATTCCAAGAAGACAACTTTAACATGAAGTGCACATAAAGTGATGAAATGTTCATATAACTTGCAAATGTTCTTGTTACATAGACAGTATTTCAAGTTATTTCTTTAGAATTGACAACCAAGGATGAAACCTAACAATACAAAAGAGCCTTCCCACATTTCAAGCCCTAAAATATCCAGCATTCACCAATTAATTTAGAATCCACTGCCTGGTTTTACAGCATAGAGGTCCATAATTGGTCTTACTGACCAGTGATCACAGAAGCAATAACTGGACATATAGATTTCAACTGTCATGGCTATTTGCAATAATTAACACTTACCTTGCATTAGATACCAACTCTTGAGAAATTTAATTTTATGTTTGCGTAAAACAATTTCACAGGAAAGCATATTTCCAGATAAAAATGAGCAAAGTTCAATAAGGTTATGGTTGCTCAGTTTCCATGTCAAAAACCAAAGTTTTAGTCCAAGAGAAACTTAGTGATCAGTGTGGACTGTATACTACAAATTGATCGACCAGTCTTTGATTGCAAATTCATGGTTTTTATGAAGTATGAACAATTGTAACCACAGTAATTTCCACAAAAACAAACTACAAATATAAAAATTCAGCACTGCAATAATCCCTAAGACAACACCTTTTAAAGGACATGGTAAAATGTATCCTTACTTGACACTACCACAAGATTCTATACCTTTGTCAATTGTCCTCTGCAAAACAATTCTGGCCTTTGCAAAGGAAGCATCACCAGCTCCTTCAACGTGTCATTTACATTCTCCAAGGCTCCAATGTCATCAAAAGTTACACCAACATCATTTGGTGGTATAACATCAGTAAGAAGTCGCTTCTCAAATTCATTCTCGGTGACAACATCCTGGAGAGTGAAGGCGTAATTCAATTAGTTGCCAAATAATAAAAATCCTAATGACAGATAATGTTCTATGAACAAACTCAAGGCAATACCAATTTAGGGAACATCTCACCTTAAGATATTTCTTTGAACTCTTAGCATCAGCTTGAACATTTTGTAGCATAGTTAGTCCATGCTTAATTACAAAATAGAAAAACATCAACCATATAGAAGGATACAAAAACAAGCTCACAACCTAGCCACAATATCCTCCTCGCAGAAGAACTGCAAGAAAAAAAAACACGGACCAACAATATAACAGATCATCAACTTGCAACAACAGCATTGGCTTCTCAGAGCCCAATGCATTCCATAATATATCACCAAAACTCTCAACAACTACTAGGGATATCCCTATAACCATAAAAATTCTAACAAAAAATAAATCTTGTTTTTCTACAAAGCCAGCAATATCTATCCTTAATAATGGATATTCGATGCAATATCTTTGATAACAGCAGCTACACATAGTAAACCACTAGTACCCTGTAAAGTTGTGAACTCTACTTAATCAACCCCAATGAACTTAAATCTACTACTACTACTACTACTACTACTACTACTAATACTACTACTACTACTACAACAACAAGAAGGAGTCGTAAGCCCCTACTATTTGGGTCTGCCATATTCAAACTTGAACCTATTAAGTGCCATATAATGGTGCCATTTCCCATATGTTTGATACTTCCAATGAAAAACAAGTTTTTTAGTATGTAATTGTTCTGTTTTTATTGAAACCAATGTACCTAGTCTTCTTATCGGTTAGAATTGGAACAAAAACTGCATTTTTCAAGAACTAGTTCAAGTACCAATCTCGGGAAACCACCACAGGCCAAAAATTTTGGGAATCAACAAAGTTAAACCATAGAACTGCATGCCTTGATCTATAATGGCAAGTACTTGCAACTTATAGATCGGATGCTAAGAATGTTAGCCTTGGCCTTAAGAGTCTCAACATCTCGATCCAACTGTTGTTTCCAATCTAAGAGCTGGGCCTCATCCTGCAGTGGTTTCTCATAACATCATATAGACTATCACCTACACTCAAATAGCTTTCAGATGGGAAACAAGAGGTTAAAAGCACACTTGTGGTATTTGGATGGTAATTTTATTAGGGAATAGACTTGTTAGTTGCTTCATTGCCTTGGGGACTTCTTTGTTTCTATCATGAAGTCTACCTTAGTTATCCTGCATATTATAAATGATCTGCTCGTTAATATTAAAGATTATGAAAAATATACGATATATAACACTAATTTCTGTAATCATTTTTATAAAGCACAGCCATTGCTCATTTTGCCAGATCAATTAACATGCACGCTTGTTTTGTGAAAATATAGAAGAAGCACTATCAGGTTAGAAAAATAATCAGGGATTACCAGAAAAGCAAAGTCCAAAAGTGCTGTCTAGGTACTCCCAAACTTTGTGAAAAGAAAACCACCAGAATGTGACTGTAAAATAGGTATGCCACATGAATAATTAGACACTGCAATATATTCAATTGAACATTACAACAGAAAAAAAAAGTTTACCAAAAGAAAGTTAATATGAACATGTCAAAAAAATACTTGTAACCTTTTCTTTATGACTGTCCATCTGGTTATGGGAACCTATCACAAGAACACCAGCAGGTACTAATTCAAGTTTTGCTTTCAAGGTCAAATACAAGTCTAGACTTCCACCCAAATATTTCTCAATATCTTTCAAAAATATTATTAGAGGACCACTTTTACTTTCTTCACATACAATCTGCACAAAACGATGGAGTAAGCACAAGAAAATGCAGTGGTATATGATAATTTAGACAGCATGATACAAGAAAACTAGATCAGACCTCCAGCAACTCATTAATGGCAAGCCTTTCACTGTCCTCACCACCGTAATAATCAAGACGAAGTAAGTCAGCTGAAAAAAATTGTAAGATAGAAACAATCAAGCAAAGCAATCAATAAATATACTATTCATGATTGAGCATGGCTTCCCCGGACACTCACTGTGGCAAAAGAACCCACAATCTTCTTCACAAAGACCCCCAAGATCATTACCATCAGAAGTTTGCCTATCGAATCGCACACCAACTTTGGAGGATTCATTTTCAAACTTAAGAACAACTTTCCCTCTATAACCATAGTTTGGACCCCTGAACAAAGCATTAAAAACAATATATAAGCAAAGAATGCACACACAGTAACAACAAAAAGAAACAATTTGAGGAATAATCAAAAGAATCTGGATGTTGTCAATGATTTTGCAAGTATGCTCATTGTTACTTCTGACATTACATTACATCCAAGAATACATTGCACTGATAAATAAGCAACTGCTACTGAAGAGAGTTGTCTTTTTCTAATTTAATCAGACCAAGTATGCCAAACCAACAAGCCTTATATACCCAAAGAAAATATCTTTGAAATAAATCCAAATATGATTGTCTCTATATTACTTCAGCATCTAGAAAAATAAGTACATTCGCAAAAAATATATATATATATATATATATATATATATATATATATTCAGTGATTAACAAATTAAGAATATGCTAAACATGAGGTAGTATCTAACAAGTTCTTGACCATGCATTGTACAGCTAACCTTGAGCAAGTGGATAAGTTGTAAGTACTTTGGTCGCCACCAAGTTAAAATCACAGTGATCCACCTGAATGAAACTATGTATGTTCCCCTATGAGAAAACTCATAAAATCTTTTGTCAAAGTTCTCGTATGAAATTTGAAGATGTAAAAGGGCCAAAAGCTTAAATGTATAGCTGGTCTCAATAAAAGTTGGAAGTATAAATTGTTATTCAAATAACATGAGAGCATGAGCATGCCATTTGATAAGTGAGATGAAGTACAGATGTCATGAATAAAAATTTGTCAAATGAGTCTTTGATTAGAGGAGAACATTCGTGAGCAACTAAAGAACAAAGAAAAATAAAAATACAGTACATTAGCAACAAACATAGAAGAAATCAAGGAGCCCTTTACATTCAATAGACCAAGAATGAGATGCAAGATAAGGGCAAAGTTGAAATCGGAGGCATGAATCGAGGTATACCTCTAGTGATGGGGATTTTGGAGAGAAATTTGGCGAAGTCGTTCTTAGCGATGCAGAGCTAGGCGTTCTCTTCGTGAAGGGCTTCAAGCTTGTCGGTGATGGGAAGCTCAAGGGATCGGCGATGGGAAGCCTCAATCGAGAAGAAGCCCGCGAGGGATGTCGTCGTCGGCGCCGGCCGTGGCTTTGCCGGTAATGGTGACTGATAAGTGCTTGAGTGAACATGTTTTTATGCATGTTTTACATACATTGAGCATCATATTTTATACGGTTTATGTCTCATTTCGTGTATTGGGTGTTCTTTTATGCATATAGGTTGTGAAGGCATTGGGATTTCAAAAGGGAGCGAAGATAGGCTATTATGGCATAATATTGGGAGTTCTTGTACAAATCAAGTTGGAAGACACAAGAGGAGTTTGTGTATGAGGAGATGTGTGCCAACTTCCATAGTTTTTGCAAGCCAAGTTATTAATGGAAGGGCACAAAGGCAGCCATGTCTCCACATTCCTCCTCTTTGTAAAGATTTCAAGACCTTTCAAGACGCATTGATGAAGGAAAAAGCCAGTATAGCCTACCATATGATCGTGTGCCCGATCATGTGGCCTTAAGAGGAGAATGTTTATCGTTGTGTAGCGAATCATGAGCGTAATTCACTGCTCACCGTGAAAATTCCTCGCAGCCCACGCCCGGCGTGAGGGGCACGTGATGACAGCGTTGTGAGGCTATAAATACACCTTTTAGCCGATTCTAAAGGGACTTTTTGCGGAGCTTTGAGCATAAACATTGAGAGAGAGGCGGCTAGGGGTTTGAGGAGAAGGTCTTCGCCGATTGATAGGGAGTTCTTCACCAACTTTGATAGATTCCTTCGACGTCATAGCATTTTGGGGGAGCCATTGGCAACCTAGCTTCGGAGAGGAATCCTTCAAGACGTAGAACTACCAATCAAGGCCAATCCATGCGAATTCGAGGGGTTTTCTCTATGGGTTTTATTGCTTTTCATTGTATTCATTATTGTTTTTTGTAACTAGGCCCATGGAGGGCTAAACCCTAGTAGGTATTTGGGCATGTGAACCCTAAGATTTATATTTTTTTGGATTGATTCTCTTAATGTTTCTAGTTAATCCGAGTTGTCTTGAGTTTTAATCTTGTGATTTAATTGCTTGCTAGTGTTGTTAATCCTTGTGGTTGATTTACATTGCATGATTTAATACTTTAATGTGTGAGGTCTCCATTAGAGTTAGATTTCCAAGATTAAAGAGGGTTGAGAGGGTGAGCCTTGAGATGGAGGAGTGTCCCCTTTCCCTTTCGATTGAGTGTTTCCTATCTCCGTATTCCATATTCTCTTTGCAACCATATTTGGTGTGAGGCGTGAGATTGCTCGATTTCTCCTCCGGGACCTTGTAGGGGGTTAGGATCCTTCTCCGGGAATTAGGGTTGGATCTACATTTAGGAATCGGTTTCACTCTTAGGTTTCCTTAGAGCATATTGCGGTCATATGGGGTGTGAAGTGTTGAGATTGGTCGATTTCTCCACCGGGACCTTGTAGGGGACTAGTGCCTTTTGCTTGGAGACAAGGATTGGTTATCGTTGGACTACCTCGACTCATTAGACTTGATTCTAGAGCATTTAGTGAATCTTGAGCTTTAAAGAAGATCTTAGGGGGATCATTGCCCGAATACCTCATCCTTAGTGATTGAGACTCTTCTACTTTATTTCTTGCATACTTGTTTGCTTTGCTTGCAATTAGTTCACTTCATTATATTAACTGATTCCGACTAGATAATTGAGAAGTGGTTATTACTAGTACTTCCGTTCCTTGTGGATTCGACTACCCGACTCACCGGGTAATTATTACTTCGACACCCGTACACTTGCGGTTTACGCACGCATATTCGGACGTGTCAGTGACGCCGAAGGAGGCGCTGAGGGAGAGGATCACTGGGGATGGAGCACGAAGCGACAGGGTTTGATCTTAGGGTTGGGGCTGAGGGAGAGGATCGCTGGGGTTTGCCCATTGTCTTATTTTTGTCCATTTGTTTGCCAAGCAAGTCCCAACGGGAATGTGTTTTTTTTTTATATATTTGTTATTTTAATTATTTTTTTATTATTATAATGAAATTACTTTTTAGTCCCTCTCTTTATGAAAAACTTACTAGAACTACTACTATTTTTCCCCTTTTGAATTCTTTCTAAACATTTTAATGAAATGTTTAGATTATTAAAAACAGTTTGAATCCGATTTTAGCTGCACATAACAAATGAGTTGATAAATTAATCAAAATAATTTGATTGATTTAGTTAAATTGATTAATTTTTACATTTTTACAAAATTATGTTCTGATTTATAAATTCAATAAATAAAATATTAATTTTTAGATCCGTTTCTAATCCCTTTCTAATAGAAACGGATTAGAAACGGATATATTCTAATATTTTCTAATATTTAAATAAAATATTAATTTTTTAGATCCTTTTCCAGTCCTTTTCCATTACAAACGGAGTAGAAAATGATATTTTTTAATATTTAATAATTTTTAAATAAAATATTAATTTTTAGATCTGTTTCTAGTCCCTTTTTATTAGAAACGGATATTTATAATATTTTCTAATATTTAAATAAAATATTAATTTTTAGTCTCTTTCTATTAGAAAGGGATTAGAAACAGATATTTTAGAATATTTTTTAATATTTAAATAATATTAATGTTTTAGATCCATTTCTAGTCCCTTTTTATTACAAAGGGAGTATAAACGGATATTTTCTAATATTTAAATAAAATATTAATTTTTAGATCCATTTCTAGTCCCTTTCCGAATATTTTCTAATATTTAAATAAAATATTAATATTTAGATCTAGTTAGACATGGCCACGGTTCAGGAACCGCCGGTTACGGTTCCTGAACCGCCGGTTCCGGTTCAAGGAAACCTTGAACCGGAACCGAACTGCCTAGGCAAGGTTCGGTTCGGTTCGGTTCGGTTCCGGTTCGGTTTCGGTTCCGGTTCTGGCGGTTTGGTTCAACGGTTCCGGTTTGAAGGTTCATACGGTTCGTTTTTTTTTTTTAAACTAAATAATTCAATAATTCAAATTAATTAACACAAAAATACAAGAATTAATTTAATACTAATATAGGTCCTTTGCAATCATAGATTTAACTAAGCACTTTGCATTTAATGATAGTAGGTTCAGTTAGTAGGTATACGGTATACCCAAGGTTTCAATGTTTTATTTATTTTGTTGTTATTATTTTTTTAATGTTCATGTATGTTATTTGTTTTTTTCTTTTAGGAATTGTTTTTTTATTTTTTTCCTTTTTTTCTTTTTTTGATTTCTAGTATACTTATATAAGTTGCATAGTTTACAAATTGAAAAATCTTGGGAGTTTTATCTATATATTGGAATATATATATATATATATATATATATATATATATATATATATATATATATATATATATATATATATATATATATATATCTTTAAATGATCAACAAAATCAGGCAAATTGATATATATACACATTTATATTCATTTTATTTTATTTTATTTATTTATTTTTTTTTAATGATTCAAATGTTTTACATGAGAGCATTTTACTCAGTATATTTTCATTTATATAAATAAATATAATTTAATATGAACTACGTTAATTTTGTAAGTTTCAAAACGGAAGATATATAAAGTCTCGTCTTTGTTTTTTATATTAAATTATAAAAATAATATGAAAATCTACTAAAGAATTGAATATTTAAGTACTTCTCGTTAATTAAATTGTTTTAATAAATCTATATTTAATTTGTAACTAATAATTTTTGGCATAATCAATTAATTATAACTTATCCTCTTGCATGAGTAACAAAGTTTCGCATGGCACAGTACATATAAGTTGAACGAATGTCACAAATCAGACCTAATCAATAATCAATTTGGTTAATATCTTTAATTAATTATTTAAAATATCTTTAAACATGCAATTACTTAATTAATTACTAATTAATGATATTAACAAAATAAAAACCTAATCATAAATGACGTTATTTATATAGTATGGCATTATTCATATTATATTTATATAATATAATACGAACTTTTGTTTTGAACCTTTGGTTGAACCATATGTGAAACTGCCGGTTGAACCGCATATGGAACTGCTGGTTCCACGGTTTTTAAATTTTGAAACCGGAACCGAACCTTATATGAAGGTTCCAGTTTCGGTTCAAAATGGCCACGTCTAGATCTAGTGCCTTTTAATTGACCGTTTGTAAGTCGTTGTTATCTAGATTATATTTAAAACAATTGTTTATCTGTTGCTAATCGGTTATAAGTAGAGGTGGGCACGAGCCATCCGGTTACAAGTCAATGAACTGACCCGACGGGCCGGTTCATTGACCCGTAACCTGCCCATACTGTAGACGGGTTGGGCCTTTCCCAACCCTTGACCCTGCCCGGGCTCCAAATACTAAAGTTGGGTTTTTTTAGTTTTTTTAATGTTATTGTTTTTTTTTAACCATGTTGGTCATGGGATTTGAACCGATGACCTTAAATTTGAATAACAAAATCTAAACCACCTAAGCTACAACTTGCTTTTAACATTTATTGGCAAAATATATGGATGATATTGATCAAAATATTTTACATATATATTTAATTTATAAAAAATTAAGAAACCATATAATAAATTAAAAAATTATATAAATCAATATGTAAAATATCAAAGTATCAAACAATAAATTTTCATAAATATTTTTTTTTAAAAAATAATTATTTTGTTAATCATCTTTTGGCTCATAAGCATTAAGTCCCCACACATGCATGCACATTCTTAAATTCTCTTAAATAGGGGCACTCTTATTTGTCACATATATATTAGATTATTTTGTTTCAATTTATAAAATAAAAAATAAATTTTTTTTAAATTATGTATATCAATTTATAAAAAAATATATTAGTAAAAAAAGAATATCTTTGAATAATGGGTGACCGGTTACACAATGTAAAATAACTACATGGGCTTTGATTCCTCTCACACCCAGTAAGATACGTAGGCAATTTGATTCGACAAGTAAATGGATTAAGTGCAAGCCATTTATTTTCAAATTTAGTGTAATTTTAAATTTTCTATATTTTCTGAATCTTTAGTAATTAATTATCATCTTTCACCAACTCTTTATCTTAATCTCAATATTTCTCAACTCCTACTTTTATCTTAATCTCAATTTTTAGTTAATTTTTTTTTCTAGAAAATTTTCTGAATGTTTTTCTATTTTTTTCTGATTTTTTTTAATTTTCAGAATTTTTTAGTTTTTTAATTATTTTATCCGGTGGGCCAACCCGGCCCGGCCCGCCGGGCCCAACCCGGCGTGTTGACCCGCTGGCCGGCCCAACCCGCCGGTTCTGGGCTCGGCTTCCATTGACTCGGACCCTCCGGGTCAGACGAGCCAACCCGGCCCAACGGATTCTAGACCCAGCCGGGCCGGGTCTGGGTTGATGGGCCTGTGAATCGCAACCGGCGAGTCAAGTCCGTGCCCACCTCTAGTTACAAGTAGAAATGAAATAAATTTCATTTGTAATATTCTGTTTTTAAATAATAACTCTCTTGTAGTGTTGGAAGCTCTCTCAAGTTCTCAACAACCATTTAATAATTAAATAGTTATGTATCTCACCTGTAGTTTAGGTTCTTCATTTCCAGATTCGCTTCTTGATAATAATTAATAAGTGACATCATGAATTAAACAATCAATTAAATACTAAGAAGGAACAATCAAATAATATACTTCCTTGTAAATAGTTAATTATCTTCCAATCTTAGATTTCAAACACACACATACACATATATAAATATATAGCTAGTAATTATTATTTAATGACAATTAATAATCAATACGTTGTTTACTTACCTATTATTTAATTTAATTTTTTGTTTTAAAAAACATGAAAATAGCTTGACTTGCAATCTAGGGAAGAGTTCCAAGGACAATCCTCAGAGAAATTTCCATGCATATATAAAACTTGGTGGTTGTTAATTAATATATTTTTGCAAAAAAATTATTTTAAAACGCTTTTAATTCTTTATATGCCTCACGATTAAAAGCCAACTTGAAAATTTTATATATGTATATATATATATATATATATATATATATATATATAATTGACTTAATTGTATTTTTTTTCCTTGTTTTAGATTGAAGGAGATGGAAGTTGAGGGTGTATATATATATATATATATAAGTAATAATAATAAGATTAATAACATAGTCCACATTAAATATATATGTAATATAACAATCATTATATTCTTAAACAAGAAGTGAATTAATATATATACACACACACAGATTATATTAAGTATTTGAAAGTATACAATGAAAATCAACATTTGCCAAAGCAGTAGTTAAAATTATTTTAATCAGTAGAAAACCATATTAAATATGATGATGACATTAAGTTATTAACTAAAGAATCGGAATTAAATCATCAATGTTTACAAATCATGTCCCACTCAGGTAATATCAACGCACTCTATTTATATTTCTATACCTAATTCCCTACATAAATTAAGCGCAAAATGCTTTTTTTCCATGAGAATTGAATTCAAAGGTTCAGCCATAATTATTTAATACTTTAACAATCTCAAATATTAATAAATTAATATAAAACATACAAACATATAGCAATTGCGATGATCTTTCTTTCTCCAATTAAATTTACAAGCACAATCTTACTAAAATGTATCTTAAAATCTTTATTTTACGTCATTTGCTTGTCTTTGCACTACTCTTTGAACATGTTTTTCTTGTGAGACTAATGAGAAGGATTAGATTAAGAGAGGATAACATTATATTATGATGATGATGATGGGAATTAGATTAGTGCTAATGCATTTTCGATGCAAAATAGTTTGCCATTTGCTGAGTAAGTGTAATAAATTACTTTCTCAAAGACTGACTTGAGAGAATCTTATTGAATCTTTTTTGCTGAGTAGACTCCTCGGAGGATTAGAGTCATGTTGATCTTACTTAGTAAACAATTGTTCTTGGAATTAATTGAAGTTTTTTTTAAGGAATATGTTACTTTTCAATTACTTGTTTATTTTAATAAGGATGACGGGATTAAGATTAACACATTGTTGCTTTATTAGTGAGACATCACTATCTTTAGTTAATTAATTTTGAGTCAATTTAAACGAGTTTTAAGTTTTTAATAAAAAAAATCAATTCCAATTATTTTATTTGTAATGGCAATTAGGAGAGCAAAACAAATATAATAAATTTTTTAATATAAAAATGCATCAATTTGCTAAACATGTTATTTAATTTTCTCATTGCTATTATTGAATTTTAAACATTTTGAAAAATATGATTAAAAATCGCATAACTTGTTTAATTAAATTTATCAAAGACTGATCTTTTAAAGCCTTACTAATAGAATCAATATCCAAACATGAGTAAGATTATGTTATTAAAAAATAATCCTATCAAATAGATTAAATTAAACTTTTTTTAAAATTATTTTTTGTTATATTTTTTAATTAGTGAGCTCTGATATAATTTCCCTAGTGGAAGATAATCACTAATGAAAGCTATTTGACAAAGTCTATTGCTTTCAAAGTTTATATTTTGATTAACTTATTAAATATTAATTATGATATTTAATATATATATATATATATATATATATATATATAAGGAACAGTTTTACTAGGAACATTTGTAGAAAACATTTCTATAAACCTCCTTTTAGAAACCGTTGGATTGAAATCCAATGGATATAGGTCATCCATTATGATGCACAGTGCAAGAAACAGTGGCCTAAACAAATGGCAAAGTGAGATGCACAATAATTTTATTAACAATGCTGAGAACAATAAAGTGTGATGCACAATATAAAAACACTAATCCATGTATTCTCTATCTTTTTGTTACCTAATAATGTCCGTAGTTAATGAATCCCCTATATATATATGACACGTTCTTGGAGGATATCTATATATTTCAAATATCCTATAGCGCAATTGGATTTACATCCAATGACTAACTTCATTATGTATACAATATTGAATAGTGTTAAAAGTAATTATTCATAATGTAAATACTAATTCTGCATACTTCGCTAAATAAGTAATAGAAGTTAGGTGATTATTTAATGGCTATTATCAAATCTCTTTAGAGAGATATGTAGTTGATGTTTATCCATATATATATATATATTTATTTATTTATATATTTATATGGTAAATAAACATGCTGAAACTTGATTTTAGAAGATGTTTTACGTAATAACTAATAATTTGATGGTGTATGCGCAAAACAAACATTAACCAATCAAATTCATGATTTCACAAGGTCATAAACACAAAAATCCACCAACAAAGATCGTCCAACCAAATTAGATAGGCGTACGTACGTAAACACACGGGTCATTATCAAATCCAACTGTACGGCTGAGATTGACGCACGTGTGTTGTTGATCCCGAGGCGGACCCCAAAGTATAAAATAAACGGGAAAACCGACGCGGCTGTGGACGAATCCTCGTCCCGATCTTTTGATTCTCTCCTCAGCGGGCCCCATACTACCCGCCACGTAGCTCACGGCCCCCTGCTCCGCATCTCACGGTCGCCGTCTCTTATGGATCCCACCCCCTCGCCACGTAGGATGAACCAACTTAACCTCTGATGGTAGAGGTGACGGCCAGAACGACCGTTTTCCTCTTATCCTACGCCGCTTCCGCTCTGGTGCACCGCCACCTTGGCCTCCTTCCAAGTGGCTTTTGTTTTTTTTTTTTTTTGCATGCTGTTGGAAGTCAACGTCAACATTTCTTGATTTTCTAAATTTATTAGTAAATTTTTTGAATTTTTTTTATATTTTTGGTGTATCATAATAAATACCAGCATTTATAATTAAAAATTAACTGATTTATTTCAAGGGGTTACGGACTTGATTGAGTTGAGCTTTTTAGTAAACACGCACTGCCTGAATTGTTAATTGTATTATGAATTGACAAACGTAAAATTGAATTTCTAAGTCAGTAGATTAAAATATTATAAATTGTTTATTTATTGTTTATTAGTTGATGTAGACATTGTAGAGGAATAAATCTTTAAAGAATCAATAAATCACTGTCCATATTTGTTCTTTGGCAATCTTTTGTAAGATGGCTTTTATCCCTTTTGTTAAAAGAAAAAAAACTCAATGAAAAATTTTTATAAAAAATTGCTAAGTGATAATTTTCAAATTGAGAAAAATCCTCCAAGTTAAAATGGCAATCATAGATGTATAAGTGTACTATTACAGGGTGATGATTATAATTTCCAATGAATTTTCTATTTTTTTTTTTTTGCTTAATTTTTTTATTTGTTTCTGGTTGGTGCCAATAGAATGGAAGTTTACACGTAATAGTGTTTGAGAAATATTAGTGAAGAAACCTAGTGGATTTTTTTTTTCATATAAATTAATTTTAATTTAATTTATTCATAATTTTTTGAGAAAAAATAGAATAATAAAAAATATTTTTTATATATTAAATCAGTCTAAATGTTAATTCGTATTTCTAAGAAACATTTAAAATTAAAATTTATTAAAAATATAATTTAAAATAAGTAAGAAATGCGAGTGACTTCTAGTATTTTATAGTCAAAGAAGTTGGTGAAATAAACACGTAAACCAAAAGGGAGGAAAGATACAAATGTGTTTTATTAGGGCTGCTTCCTTAATTTCTATTAACCACACACTTCATATTGGGACCAAAACACAACATGATAAAATAACCCAATAAATATATATATATATATATATATATATATATATATATATATATTTACAATTAATAAATTAAAATTAATCTACCCCAACTTTCCACATAATTGGTACGAAGTTTCTCGTTGGTTGTCTTTTGACAAGTTGTCCACCACCAACAAATAATTTTCATTTTCATCTGAACAAATAATAATTTCCCAAAATAAAAATTAAATAAATATTAAATTAAACAACTTTTTTTTTCCATTAATCTCCTCGAATTTATAACTCACAACTTATTTTTAACAAGAAAAAAAATTATTTATTTTTTTTAAAAAAAAATCTTGTTAGGATTCTGGGGCCCACCTGATTCATGGGCATTTTGGTAAAAAAACACAGAGCTTTTTTGATAAAAAGCATCAAACCTCTCTCATCGTTTAGTTCTTCCAATTTCTCTTCTCGCTCTGGCTTCCACTCTTTGCAGCCCACCGTGTGCTCCGCTCTCGATCTCTCCGCTTGGTTGAAGAAGAGGGAGGAGGAGAGGCCCGAGAGGGACTATCGAAGGTTTCTAGTTCACGTCTGGTCTCCAAGCTTGGGAGGTTCTCGGATCTATCTAAGGTTTTCTCTTGATTTCTTGTTCTTTGGAATTTCCGAATTCGAGGAGGGATTCCTGTCTTTATCGGTTGTTTTCTTGTGACTTTGTATGATATTTAAGCTCGGGTTGTTCTTTGAGTAAGCTTTCCCGGTTGCGCATGGTTTTTTGGTATAAAAAGTTTGGATCTTTGTGTCGGTTTTGCTTTTGATTCGCCTGCTTTTGATTCTTGTGATTCCTTCTGATTCTTAGCTTTCCTTGTGGAGAAAAATTGTTTGTTTTCTGGAGGAATAAAAAATCCAAGCTTTTTGGGAGTACCCTTGTTCTGATGCTCCTCTTCAGTCCATTCCAAGTTGGCCTCCTGAGTTTCTTATGATTTTAGTGCTCTTTTGATCTGTCAAAGAT
Organism: Dioscorea cayenensis subsp. rotundata; assembly: GCF_009730915.1. Taxonomy (NCBI): domain Eukaryota; kingdom Viridiplantae; phylum Streptophyta; class Magnoliopsida; order Dioscoreales; family Dioscoreaceae; genus Dioscorea; species Dioscorea cayenensis. Next base: position 5,245,657 of record NC_052487.1, read on the forward strand.
GTGTGACTTTTAAAAGATGGAACTGATGTTTTGATAATCAGAGCTTTATGTCGTGAATTGTGAATCAATTCAATGCTTTTAGCTACTCAAAGCTGCTGTTTTCCTTAGGTTTTGCCTTAATAGTTTGCTGCAGGGTATAGATTTCGAATATGTGATGCCTTTCTTTATGTGCAGCTTTTCACGACCCCTTTGGTGATCATTGACTCTCGTCTCCAACGAGTTCAAACTTACGCTATTGTAAACTGATGTAAGTATGCTGCTCCAGACCACTTCATTTCTAGCATGGTTGTACCTCGAAGGTCTTTGTAATTCTCATTATGGAATGCTTCGCCTGAACAGAGGTATTGAATGGGTATGCATATGCCGCTTGTGTGTGTGTTGGGACTGGATTTGAGGTTCCTGTAGTGAAGATTTGTGTGCGGGGACCATTTCTGTTTGGTTAATCTTAGTGGTTTGCTTATGCTTGTAATTTTCAGTAGTCTTTTTTGTCATGTAGGTGCTAAGAATACATGTTTCTGGTGGCTCCAATTTCTGCTTTGATTTGAAATCTTTCCATTTGCACTGGTACATTGTTTAGAACCTTTTTCTCTTTGATTATGAAGGGTGAGGATTGGATTTATCCATGCTTTTGACAGGTTTTCTTAGTATGTGCTGTGTTGTAGAGTACATAGAGCCACTAGTGAAACGCTGGAAGATTATTTGATTTGCTGTTTGCTTATGAGGTGAAATTATGTCTTTTCTTTGGCTCAATGTGTTTTTTTTTGTGTGACTAAAACATGCATATCTGCAGTTTTATTAACATAAGTCTTATTCCAAGTATATCATGTTTGAAACACCTGAGCAAACATTCTCGCCGTAGAAATGTTTGCTTGTGAAAGTACACTATTTGATGTAGCATGAATACCATCAGTGCATTATAGATATATTTCCATATCAAATCTAAAGTCTCCAAGTTCAAAATGTAACTACTGTAATTATTTCTTGAGAAGATATTTTCTGGGACAAGACTGATTTAAAGTTTTCTAGATTTATATTCTAAATATGATTTTGTTCTATAAGCTTAATTGATTCCTTTAATTCTTAAACATCTTTTATCATTGCAAGAATTTACACTGCCAATGCTTACAAATGGGCCTTTTTTTGGTTTTAATTGGCTCTACACCATTTATCACTTGTATTGTTTATTTTTTTTCCCTTTTTGATTTACCATGGTGCTGATTGATGTGTGGAAATGAATAGATGTAATTGAATTTTGTATCAATTGATTTTCTTATTTGTATTTTGGGGAGGTAATCCTTGTTCCACATGCTCTTAAGGTGTATGTTCTTCAGAACTCTCCACACATTTTTCCCTTTTCATGAAATCATTTTCATCTTGCTCCTAAATCTCATGTTCTGTGGAACTGGTTTTTCACAACTCTTTGTATTATTATTATTTTTTTTTTAATTTTTGGTGAACATTCAGACCTCTATTTCTCTCAGTAGGTTTATCTAATATGCATATACTTAGATTAATACAATCAACTGTTCATCCCTCTAGAGTGATAATGGTTTAGTGGCATGATGAGGATTATATATAAATGAAAACTGAACTCCAGCTGCAGTTTGAAAATGGCTGCTGACTCTGTAACTTTAGCTTTGCACCGGTGTTCAAGTTTTGTTTGATTTTTACTAATTAAAATTTATTATATTTATTCTATTTGAGAAACCATGAAGTGATGTTGATGATATACTATTCCTTCCATGCTGAAATGTGAAGCAATTCTGGTACAAGAAATATGCGTCAGTGTTTGAATTCTTAGCTGTAACCACTTGAACTCACTTCAAAATTCAAACATATGTATGGGCCTACTTTAACAACCTTGGATTTTTATTATACTTCTATATTATTTGCAGTTTGAACCTTGCAAATTGGGTGCCTGGTTTATTTGATTCTCATGTTCAAGATTGTAAATGTAATTGTATGAAAGGTTTTGGATTTTACTAGTTCTGGTTCCATTTGTATTTTCACTTACAATTATTACCTTTTGTACAACAGTGGTTTCTCTTCCTGATTGCAACCGTATCTGCTAAGAGCGGGATTATTGAGTCATTCTAACTGCCACTTACTTGGATTCCTGATAAAAGTTTTTTGGAAATGGACCGTAAAGATACATCAGGATTTGTAAGTGGAGGTGGCAACCTTTCCTCCAAGGATTCCCTCTTGCTTCACTTTGATTCCTGTTAAGTTATTGGCCCCTGAAGTCGGCTCAACTGGTTTTTCTTCATCAATATTTTGTTAAATAAGTGGGTGTGCATTTCTGTAGACAGTAACTATGGATGACAGCTCTGGAAAATCAGGGTTTGATCTAACCCTTTCAAATGGTTTTGAGCTGAACTTCAGGGTAAAATCAGGGCAAAAGTATTTGGCCGACACTATGTTGCGACTTGATTCTGGAAACTCAAGTCTGTATAGTCACTCCAACATACATGGCATGAAGCGGAAGTGGGATGATTTCAGCAGAGCTGTTCATGCATTCCCTGCTCTTAGTTTGGGAAGATCTCCAAGCACATCGGAGAGTAGCAGGAGGAGTTCCGCAACTGAATGCACCATGTCCCCCACTAAGGAAATGGAAGAAGAATCTTCTTTAGAGTTAGGCCTAAATTTCACCCTTCACCTTGGCAATGACAGCATATTAAGCCCCAAGCGACCTGCTATTCCTTCACCAAGGGTTCAGGAAACTCACCCTGCTTGCAATCTTCAGCTGAGCCTTTCTACTGGCCCTTCAAGTTCCGTGATCACTAGCATCACCCCGGATTCTACCCAACATTTAAACAACTTGGATGCGCCAGTGATGGCTACCCGAAGGATACTTGCTGATGATGGATCCACTTCTGGTCGCTGGAAATCTGGAGGCCTGATACAACCTCTGCTTATGTTTGAGGCTGCCACCAAAACTCCTGCCAAAGCCAGTACAGTTCAATCTATTCCTGACCTGCCAGCTGCCCCTGCTTCAGGGGCTAATCCACCACTCCAACGCAACTTGAATACAAAGAGTTGTCAGTTTCCTGGGTGTATGAAAGGAGCTAGAGGTGCTTCAGGTCGATGCATTGCACACGGTGGTGGCCGTAGATGCCTTAAACCTGGATGCAACAAGGGCGCTGAGGGCAAGACTGTTTTCTGCAAAGCCCATGGAGGTGGGCGCCGTTGCTCAGAACTCGGCTGCACGAAGAGTGCTGAAGGCCGAACTGAGAGATGCATTGCTCATGGTGGTGGTCGGCGTTGCAAAAACGAAGGGTGTCCTCGTGCTGCCAGGGGGAAATCTGGTTTATGCATTAGACATGGAGGTGGCAAGAGGTGTCAACAGGAGGGCTGTCCTAAAAGTGCTGAAGGTCATTCTGGCCTGTGCATCTCCCATGGAGGCGGTCGCCGGTGCCAATTTTCAGAATGCAAGAAGGGTGCACAAGGGAGCACTATGTTTTGCAAAGCGCATGGTGGGGGCAAACGATGCACTTATCCCTTGTGCAACAAAGGAGCTGAAGGGAGCACACCCTTCTGTAAGGGACACGGAGGAGGGAAACGCTGCTCATTCCCAGGTGGTTGTACAAAGAGTGTCCATGGGGGAACTCAATTCTGTGTTGCCCATGGTGGTGGGAAGAGGTGTGCGTTTCCTGATTGCACAAAGAGTGCAAGGGGACGAACAAGTCATTGTGTTCGTCATGGGGGTGGAAAGCGATGCAAGTCAGAAGGGTGTGGAAAGAGTGCTCAAGGAAGTACTGATTTCTGCAAGGCTCATGGCGGAGGGAAGCGATGCAGTTGGGGCCAACCAGGATCAGAGTATGGAGCCAGTGGTCCGGCTTGTGATCGATTTGCAAGGGGAAAGGAGGGAATGTGTGTTACACACCGAGATGCATACAGAGCTCTCATCCAGGACTCACGTGTTCATGGTGCAGCCACACTGGTACATAATCTGGTGCCAGTGGCCAAACCTGAGAAGATGAAAGGAGTTGCAACTCCAGAGATGTTCCTCAATGTCGGGAATACCGGCGAAAATCTCATCAGCTGGAGTAGTCTTGAACAAAGCAAATTCAAAGCCCCGATGTTCACACCACAGCCCATGCTTCCTTCCCTCCCTGAAGGCAGGGTACGCGGCGGCAGCCTCATGGCTTTGCTGGCTAGCAATGCAGAGCTTGGCAGTCACTACGGTAACCATACCGAAGCTAGCACTTCAGAGCAGGGAGGAACGTTGTACTGCATGACTCACAAGTGGGTGTAAAAAGCAATGCTGTGCATAACTGTGTTACCAACATTCAATCTCTCTGTAGATGTTAAAACCAAACTCTTATTCATCCTTATGCATTTGTTAGATATACTCTGGTTTGATGTTTGTTCCCCGCTGTGTATTCAACACCCCTTTGTGAAATCAATAAGGGGGATGAAGGGGTGACCAGATGTGGTTTCTGTGAACATATTAGCTTAGCTTCAAGATGTACCATGTGATGTTAATTACATTGCATTGATGTAGATTTCATGAACAGATTAGCATCAAATGTAATAAGCTCTGTTGTTAATTATACTGAATTGATGTAGATTTTGTAAATAAAGCTCTTATTTTTCTGTTTTTACTCTGCTGAAGTGATGAACAGAAATTATTGTCATCTGTTGATCTCTCTTTCTATATATAATATAACATGTAATATTATATGTTATATATGTTAATGTTTTTAAGCTAAGATTTCAAGTTATTACACAACCGGACACATATGTTAACATAGATGAATCAGGACCAAATAATGGAAGCATTCATCCTAATGATGTCTCACTCGGCTGACAATTTTGAGCTTTTTTATTGGGCTCAAGTGATACATAAAGAAAAAGTACACATCTTACATTAAAAAAGTATTCCTAAAGTTGTTCATGACCAACTTCTTTGAATAGTTTAACGCCACTGCTACAATTAATGACAAGACTTTTATTTCTTAAAAAAAAAAAACCTGAAGAAACATAAACTTCAAAGTCAATTAGTTGCTTTAGCATATCTAATATAGGCCTAGAGTTTGTTATCAAGATATATACTAGCCAAACCCTAGACGATGAACAGTAACCGACGATGAGATTCCTCGGTGCTCGCGGCAGGTTCGTGGCGGTGCTCGCGGAGGGTTTTCTGGAAGAGCTTGTAGAAACCCTAGACCTTACGTCTATCCTTCTAGTTCTTCACAAAGGACCTCCCCTCCTCCTCTCATCCAGGCATCACAGAACCCCTTCGTCTTCAAAGCTTCTCCTGTGAGAGATGGCATCTCCTTTGCCGAAGTGGTATGCTCCCCTCCTTCTACTGAACCTCTGCCTCCGTCCCTTCCAGCTTCTCTGAAACACCGTCGTTCCTCGGAATCTTCTGACAATTGCTCAAAGTGCTTGCGCTCGGGACACAAAGCTGGGAATGCCGACACTAACTCACTTGCAAACGTTTCTCTGGAGTTGGTCATTTCACTATTCATTGCCCAGTCTGAACCCCACCCCATCGTCCTGATTTCAAGAAGGCTAGAATGAGATCCAAACACTCTCTTCAGGGAGCCTCTTCCGATCACAAACCGCAGGGAAACTCCTCAGAACTCAAGCCTCTCCTCTGTGTACCCATGCGCTCTCACCCTGCTTCTCTCCGTGTATCCTTACCCATCACTGAAGCCATATTGAAATCGAAGGAAGACCTGAAAAAATGGTGGTAAGTAAAGTCTTATCCGGCAACGCCAGCACTCGCTCACTTCATACCTCTCTCTCTCAATGCTTGAACACAGACCTTTGTGAGCATATTACTCCCTTCAAAGACGATTTCATCCTCACTATGGCCACCGCTAGAGACGCGGCACTGGTGGTGAAGAGAAGCCCAATCCCTCTTAACTCTTTTCTTGGACCCTACTGCATCTCCCTCTCTCATTAGACTGCTAAATTTGGATCCCATGCGGTAGCAGCTGGCAATTACAACTGGATCAAAAACACTAACCTTCCTCTCCATTGTTGGAACTAGGACTCGATCGTCGAGATCCTCCGGCCGATCGGTGACCTGATCTACGTGCAAAAGAAGGAACACGTTACTTTGGAACACTTGCGAACTTTGGTAAGACTCAAACCCTCGGTTCACTTCCCGCTGGAGGTCACGGTGGACCTTGGCGTCAGAAGCTCCCTTGTCAAACTAAAGGATGATGGAGTTCACATTCTCCGGTCCAAGGTTGTCCAAGGATCGGTATCTCATCCTCGCACTCAGATCAAGCCAACGTCGACTAGTCACAATGCCTTTTATGTTCCTAAAACCTATATGGGTATGGAACCTCTCATCTCTTCTCCGGTGAAACCGTCGAGCGTCGCTCCGGTTGATATTCCTCCTCCCATCATTTTCTCCTCCGGCGAGACCGTTGAGCGCCACTCCGGTCTTGGCCAATAGATGAGGACAAACACCAGTGGATCTCAGGGAGACACTCCTCCTCCCGTCGTTGATCTGCAGCTTGCCGAAATCTCAAAGATCCCACTGGTTCGTCGTGAGAATTCCAAGGAAGTCGACATACTGTTGTCTAACAGTGGCGACGTAATGACTGGGCTCTCACAGGCCGTTCCTTCGCCTCGTGATAAGAACTCCACCTTAATCCTTGGCTCCTTGCAGTCGTCCGTTCTTTCACGTGATTGCATCTCCACTAATTCCTGCAAATCAAAAGTTTGTTTAGTCAAATCTCAAGATGAGATCACATCTGATCGCTCTATTCCTCGAGATCAGCTTCCTGATCATATCCCCTCTATCCCGCCTGATCAGATGCCTCGTGATGGCCATTCTCCTGATCTTATTCTACCATCTCATAGGAAGATCATGCATCGAGATAAGCATTCCCCTGATCCTCCATTAGATACTGATTTAACTCCTAAGGATCAGCAACAAACAGATTCATTTGATCCCACATTTGGGAAGGCATTTATGCCTCGTGATTCACATCAATCTCGATCTGAATCAGATCCTAACCAAAAAGCACCACTTGATCTATCTTCTAAGGAAAATCTCCCAACTCATCTTCAACCTCTTCCACCGACAATTCCAATCCCTGAAGGATACAAATGGATCTTCATCCATGGTGGTTGGACCTTAGTGCCTTGCATTAATTCTGGAAAATTTTACTCTCAAGATCCTTCACCCCAAAATTCTCCATTAGATATTCCCTCTGATGAAGAACTTTTAGACTGGGGAGAAGACGAGAATATCCTGGAAAATGACTTGGAAGATGAGGATTCTTTTCTTGATGAAGACAACCTCAATCAATTTGACTGTGATCCACCTCCGGCTGATCCTCTGCCTGAAGATTCCTGTCTTTTGGAAAATATTCCAAAAAAACCTCCTACTGATTCTAAACAACTTAGAAGGAGTGACAGGCCCAAGAAGCCTTCTGGACGCTGGAATGAAGAAGCTGGATTTGTTCCTATTCCTCCACGCTCCTCCAAGAAAAAAATACCTGACGATCCTCGTGAAGGTACGCCCACTCTTATTAATTCAGTTTTTTCTTCTTGGACTGATGCTCAAATGCTTAAATATAGTAATTCTTGTGGCATTAATTTCTTAGGATCTCTTACTCATAAATCTAAATGTCTAGAGAAAATTCGATCACTAGAAGCTGAAAGAGCTTCCAATATCTCACAAATCCCTGGATCTTCTCCAAGATCCGAACGCTAGATTTTACCTGTTTCTTATGAAAATTTTAAGCTGGAATGTTAGAGGTCTTGGCAGACCTCCTAAATGCCACTTAGTTAAAGAAGTTATTAATAATTCCCACGCAGATATTGTTTGTATCCAAGAATCCAAAATTCAAGATCTCCATAAATCCTTCTGGAGATCAATTGGAGGCAAGCGTATTGATTGTTTTAAATATTTACTGGCTCAAGGTTCTGCTGGAGGAATCATCCTAGCTTGGGACAACACTCATATCCTTGGGAATCTATTTCATAAGGGCTCCTTCACCATCTCCATTAAATTTTCTAATCGAATTGATAACACTATTTGGATTTGCACCAGTGTTTATGGACCAAATTCCCGATCTATTAAACCTGATTTTTGTAACGAGCTCCGATCCTTAAAAAATCTCATAACCATTCCCTGGGTTATTTGTGGAGATTTCAACATGATGTTCTCCTTAGAAGACAAAAATATTGGTGTATCTAATCCAAGAGATATCACTATTTCCCAAATTCTTCTAAGTGAACTGGATCTTATTGATCCACCAATTAATGGCAGAAAATTCATTTGGACCAATGGACAATCTAATCCTATCTGGGTCCGTCTCGATAGATTCCTATACTCCCACAATTGGACTTCCTTATATCCCAGATCATCCCAATTTGACCTCCCCAGATTTGGATCAGATCACTCTCTTATTTGCCTTGACTTTGGAAACCATTCCAAGCGTCACCGACTTTTTAAACTTGAGAAATTCTGGTATACCAATCCCCAACTTATCATCCTTATCCAAGACTGGTAGAGGGACTTAAATCCCATTGGCTGCGGGGCTTTCATCATATCCAAAAAACTTATTTACTTGAAAGCCAAGCTTCGCACCTGGTCCTCAACCACTTTTGGTGCTTCTAAATTACTCAAAAACAGTTTACTCACGGATCTCCACTCTATCGATGTTATTGGTGAAAGTAGACCTCTCTCTGAAGAAGAATCCTCCCGTCTCTCTCAAATTCGCTCTGAACTCTACTCCATCTTGAATCAGGAGGAAATTTATTGGAAGCAACGTTCCAGAATTACATGGCTTAGAGAAAGGGACTCTAACACTAAATTCTTTCACCAAGTGGCAAACTATAGGATAAACAAAAATTACATTCCTCGTATTATCCATAATGGTCTCTGGATTGATGGAAATGATCATATTGGTAGGATCTTTACCGATCACTTTCGCCCTCTTTTTGACACCCCCTTGTCAAATCGTTTCCTCCTTGACTGGCACTCCCTTTTTGACTACAAGGAAAGAGTTGATCTATCCCAACTTGATTCGCCTTTTACTGTTGAGGAAATTAAACGGGCGGTTTTTAATCTTAACCCTGATAAAGCCCCTGGCCCAGATGGCTTTCCTATGTTCTTCTTCCAAAAACACTGGGACCTTCTCCAAGACTCAATTATTAAGCTTTATAATGACTTTTACGAGGGCACAATCAAACTTGAGCGTATCAATTGGATTAATATTGCTCTTATTGCAATAACAAAAACACCTGGTGAGGTTGCAAACTTTAGACCCATTAGCCTCATCAACTCCACCTGTAAAATCATCTCCAAGATTCTTGCCAATAGACTTAGTGAGATTATCAATTCACTGGTGGACGACTCTCAAACTGGTTTTATCAAGGGCAGATGCATTGCTGATAATATTGTCCGAGCTCAAGAAGTCATTTTCAATTTGCAAAAACGGAAATGTCTCAGTTATATCTTTAAAGTGGACTTTGCAAAAGCTTTCGATACTCTTGATTGGAACTTTCTCCTTGAAGTCCTTGCTGCCACTCTTGATTGGAACTTTCTCCTTGAAGTCCTTGCTGCCAGAGGATTTGGACCTAAATGGCTTTCTTGGGTTTATTCCATCCTTAGCACTGCCAAGACTCAGTTCATCATTAACGGTACTACTCAAGGATATATCCGATGTAAAAGAGGTTTGAGGCAAGGTGATCCACTCTCTCCCTTGCTTTTTGCCCTTGCCTCTGATGTCCTTAGTGCTATGTTTCATCACGCACTAAAATCCAAAGTTCTTGTAGGCGTCCCCTTAAATCAAACCGATAACATTTGTCATCTCCAATACGCGGACGATCTCCTTATCTTTTCCGCTGGTGGACAAGAAGACCTTCAAATCATCAAACTGATTCTTTATCTTTATGAGGGATCTTCTGGTTTAGCAATCAACTTCTCGAAAAGCTGTTTGTTCTCCTCTAATTACGGCTTTCAACCCCACCTTACTTATGCTAGAATTCTTAACTGTTCCAGGAATTGTCTCCCGATCACCTACCTTGAGGTCCCTCTCTCTGGTCGAAGACCTAGATAAATGGATTGGGCAAAGCTCATTGGTATGGTTCGCACTCGACTCTCTTCTTGGAAAGCAAATTACTTATCCCTGGGAGGTCGCCTAACTCTTATCAATTCTGTCCTAACTACCGTCCCAGTTTATTGGATGTCGGTTTTCAAACTTCCTATCTGGGTGACCCTGGAAATTGATAAAATTCGGCCCGATTTTCTTTGGAAAGGGCCCGAACTGAGTTCTAAAGGTGTTAGACTCATCGCCTGGAACAGAATCACTAGACCTCGCAATATGGGAGGCTGGGGAATCCTCAACCTCCAACATTTTAACACTGCTCTTCTTGGAAAATGGTGGTGGAAACTATCCCGTAATCCAAATTGTGGTTGGGCTAAAATCATCCAAGCTAACTACTCTGTTAGAGACCCATATGGAGCTTTGTTTCATTCCCAACCTAAAAATAAATCCTTCTTTTGGGCGGGAGTGACTACCATTCTGCTATCCTTTAGATCCTGTATCACGAAAGCCATAAATAACGGGGCTAACACTTTTCTCTGGCTCGAACGATGGCATAATGGGATTTTACTTAAAGACCTTTGGCCTACTCTATTTCTGATTGTGCTGATCCTTGGATTACCATCAGACATTTCCATCAGCGCCTAATTAATCCAGATTCTTTATTTCTCTCTACCCCTGCTGAATCTCTTTCTGCTCTCCTTGATATTATTCCTGAGTGCTCCCATAATCAAGATGACACCCTCATTTGGGCACTTGAAAAAAGTGGCAATTTCTCAGTCAAATCTTTTTATAAATTTCTCATTGATGGTGGGCTCCGCTGCCCACTTTACTCAAATTTCTGGAAAATTCGCTGCCCCAGTAAAGTCACACTTTTTTGCTGGCTAGCTAGAGAGGACAAAATTTTCACTCTCACTAATCTTTTCAAGAAAGGTTTCAACTTTCAAAATTCCACTTATACTTGTGTCCTCTGCCATAATGCCTCTGAAAATATTCAGCATCTTTTTCTCGACTGTGATTTTACTAAACAAATTTGGACATTTTTTCTTCATGCCTTAGATTCAAATTCTCTCCCACCTTCAATACAGTTGTTGTAGTCCAAATGGCTACCCTCTATTGACTCTCAACACCGAATTCTCTGGGATCTTGTCTCCCGTGCTGTCCTTTGGAATATCTGGATTGAAAGAAACACTCGTATTTTCCAATTAAATTCTTTGCCACACATTAATATTATCTTTAAAACTGCTAATATTCTTCTTTCCTGGTTTTCAACAGCTGCTGATAGACATCAACAATCAATCAATGAAGCTCCTCAGAAAATTAAGCGCTCCCTCAGCTTCCTTAGCGTTAGAGACTCTGATCCTGCTGGCGATCCTGCTCATGATATAGCTCAGGAGTAGTTGCTCCTACTTCTGTCTAGACAGGCCTGAGTTTCCTGATGGTGCCTTCCGCCTCTCTAGACTCCCCTCTTGTTATTCTGTTTTTTTGTATTTTCTGTTGTGTTTGTTGTACCCCCTCACTTCTGGTGAGAGGTTCTTGGTTCTGTACTGTTTCTTTCCTTTTCAATAAATCTATGGTTTATCCACATTTACTTCAAAAAAAAAAATATAGGCCTATAAAAATCTGAATCATCTCTCTTAAAAAGTTAAATATATAAAACATATAGTTACATATAATGATATAAAAGATATTTTGTTTATTTTTATTTTATTATTGGTGTAATTCCTAGATTGGTCACTTTACTATAGCAACCCTCCCCTTTTAGTCCATCTACTATAAATTGTGTCCATTGAGTCCCTCTATTTTCCAAGTCAGAAAATTCTAATCCAATCATAGATGATCGTTTTCTTTGCCGTCCTATGTACTGAGTTGGCTTTTTTTAAAGGTGACACGGCACTTCTTGAAGCTAATATGGTTTTAGTTAGCATTTTTCCCTCCATTTCACTAGGGTGAACTGGCTTTGTTTAACACTTTAACAAGAAGGAAGGTTGAATCCGTACAATGGAAACTTCATCTTTGCCCCATAACCCTCATAGTTGTGCCCTTAATCTTTTCATAATCATCGGATTGAAAAATCATCGTCGTTGTGGACTCAACATTGCTGAGCCATCGCTGTCGAGGACCTGTGAAGTCATCCCCAGTGTGTTTCACGCTTGAGGCTGCTTCTCTAGTCTAGTAAGGTTCCTTATGTGCAATCTAGATGTTTTTTTTTGTTATAGTTTATGATGTCGATATGTTCCCATATGGAGCATTTACTCAACATGAGTTCGAACATTTATTTCTCGAAAGATAGGAAAAGGGTCCATTCACGGAAACATAGATTCATCCAAGTTGGTAGGACATCCATAGTAATTGTCTGGTGAGGCATGTATATATATAGATAGATATGCAGACATGTTAGTTTTCAGTCTTAGGTTTGGTTTTTTATTTTTGAAGGGTGGCTATAGGGATTACAAATTAGGACTCTAATACTGTTTTAATTATGGTCACACCAGAAATCAAATTATCAAAGGTTATAGCACCATATTATGTGTGAGGGGGCTAAACATTCTTTTATTTGTGTGAGGTTATAGCCAATTTCCAAACCTTTGGTTTATAGCCTTTGAGTTGTCCAGTAGTTCAGTGATCATTTTTTTGTTTACCTAATGAAGGACATAGTCTTGCCAGCTTTCCCTTAGAGTAATTAATTTATTTCATTAGGTGAAAATTGCTAACAATGTTCTTGTGAGATTGTTGCCCATTACTTTTATTCTTTGTCCATATCTATGGTGTTAGGATCTAATCACTATAACAAGAGAATTATCATGCAAAAAAAATACATACCAAAACGCAGCGGATAACAAAACTTTTAACAACAAGTAAACATGATAAAACCCTAGCACATGCCAGAAATAGGATTAAATTCTAGATAAATAGATAATTAAAAGTTATACCTTTCTTTTGATGACGATTCCTAACGCACCCTTATTTCCCCAAAATTGAAAGGGACTGCAAATCGTGACTTCCCTCTACTATCACATACACACGAACGCCTTTGGGAATCAAGCAGGTATGCTAATACCTCAAGAAACAACACTTGCTTCTTGGTTCGAATAACAACTACCCGAGATTCAAGAGAAAAGGGGATGTAGGCGCGGCTGCGGCGGGTTCCGGCGGCGGGATCCGACGGCGGCGGCCAAGGGAGAAGAGTGGGTGGCGGCTATGGTTTCTTAAGAGACAATCTCTCAATCACTCTATCTTTTCCTTTCTCTCTCTTCTTTCTTAGTTCTCATATGGGTTAGATCATCTATTTATATTAGAAACCCAAAACCCTAATTTATGAAAAAACTCTTCACTCTTAATCAAATTAGGAATCTCTTCTTTACTTGATTAATTAGACCATTTTAATTAACCAAATAGATTAGATTGGATCAACACTTAATAAGACCCAACCTAAATAAGCTATTCGCTCCATCTAATTTAGGTTTTTCACCAAAACCCTAAATAGGTGGTCCAATAAGTAACAAATACTGAAGCTTGATTTCGGCATTCTTAGTGTACGCTCCTGTAGGTCCATTTAACATTGGCAATGAGCTTAAACAATTTTAATGCTCATGAATCATAATTATTCTCTAGCAAGATAATACAATTATCCAGTATTAAATGAAGGTCAATTTCAAGAATTAATGGAACCTATCGCAACCTCATACAATCCTTTGCCACTGAATATCTTAATTAGCATAAGGCATGGAACGAGTCATCCTTATTTTAACGCTAATTAATTTCTTCATCTTTTAGTGAACTGACTAGGTCAAGTAAATGATAGCTCTCATCATTTCCCTTGGGCGTGGCCACGCACTACTCAGTCTCATTAATAAAGTGGCCGGTAATATTCACTTTCTCTACAGAGAGGGACAATCCCTTCACTTCACTCATGTCTCTCAGCATGAACCGCGACATGCCCAAACATACCAGTACTTGTCACTCAGTTACGAATGATGTTAGGCGTAAGTTAAAGCATGTAAGGATTCATCCGAGATCCATAGTGATTTCAGGTCGAAGGATTCGAGTACAAGATTTACTTGAGAAAAACACTTATGACTTTACAACCATGTAGTGTTCTCAAGAACGGATCGATCCAGGTACACTATTTCTTAACATGTATCTATGTCCTTTGATTGATATCCCATATCCTATGACCCATAAAACAAGACCATCTCACGAAAGACTTGCTAGTCTTAATTTATTTTCATTCCCATGAAAATAATCGACTAGGGACATTTAATTAGAATATTGTTCTAGTTTATACTTCAAGGTTTTACTATCCAAATCAAGCATTTGATAACTTGAGTAGAACTAATATTCAAGAATATTTTATCTTATTAACTTTGCACAGAAATAATAATAGATAAAACGATGCCTCATAATAATTATCCAAATAATAAGAGTTCATACAATATATTGGGGCTAGGGCTTACACTAACATATGGCTCAATGGCTTAAGTATGTTTAATACTAATTTATCTCATTAGCTTGCAATTAATCTATTTGCTTTACCTTATATCTTATCTGTAAATTTCTATGGCTGAAGTATGTTTCACATTGTCCACTAGGCTATTAAATTGTTTTTAACTATGGAAGAACATACTGTTAAGAACCATCATGGAGGGAGATTCTTAAGAGATAATGAGGCCAAATATATGGACTAGGAAACCATTGAATTTGTTGTTGACCCTGACTGTCTTTGTTATTTGGACTTGTTGGGGAATTTGAAAAAGTTAGGGTATGATGTTGAGAAGTCTTTGAATTTGTTTTTCTTAGATGATGGGGGGACATTAAAAATTGTTAATGATGATGAGGGGATTATGGATTTTGTTGATCAATTAATGAGGCATCAGGTGGTTGACATTTATGTAGAGTGCTCTGATGATGAAACAAGTGAGAAATTACCATATAGTTTATTGCCTTGTCCCATCGGTGATGATATTTTAATTCCCAATCCCAAGAATTTGGTAGATATGTCATTACAATGTCCTCATGATGATGTTGCATTAAAGTGAATGAAAGTTAGCATGACATTAGCTCAGGAAAGAAGGATGAGGAAACTTTGGTAGATGCCCCATTGTAGGATCAGATACAGATGATGAGAGGGATCAGGCCAGGGTTAAAGTAACAAGATATATGGAGATGAAAAAGGCAGTGCAGGGAGATGTTGGTGATAATCCAGTTAGGAATTGTGATGATGCAGGCAGTGAAGGAGGTAACACAGGGTTAGAGCAAGCTAAGGAGGGGAAAGTAGCTGGATTTGAAAGTAATTATGTTGACTCATCAAACCTAGGAAGCTATGGACAAACCAGTGAAGATTCTGATGCAGATGATGCTATAAGGCATAAAACCACTTCAAAATATTATAATCATAATGTACCATTACCTAAATTCTTCTTAGATCTTAAGTTTATAGAGCTAAACCAATTTAAGAGTACACTTGTGGATATCTCAACCAGGAATGGCTTTGAGTTTAAATACATAAAGAATGTTAAAGTTAGAGTAAGAGCAATGTGTTTTGCAGAGGAATGTATATGGATGATTTTGTGTTCTTGGTGTAATGCTAAGAGAATGTATGTGGTTAAGCATTATGTTGCACAACATTCAGGCCTACTTCAGACAACAAAAAACAGAAATGTTACAACCAATGTAGTTGCAAATAGATTTGGAGATATTATAAGCAGCATGCCTTTTATTAAGCCTATTAATCTGAAGGCAATGGTAAGTAGAGAGCTAGGAGTTTTTGTTACGACCAAGGTGTGCAAAAATGCTAAAGGTTTGGTGTTCATAAAAATTGGATAACAGTTAAGAAAGGATTTATTATGATTAACAGCTATGGAATGGATCTAAGATATTCAAATCATGGCAACACTGTAGTTATTATATCTGAAAAGAGAAGTGCAGATGAGTTGCCTATTTTTCAAAAAATGCACATTTGTTTATCTGCAGTTAAAAAGGGGTTCATTGCTGGTTGTAGAAGGTTAATTGACTTGGATGTATGTTTTTTGAAAGCCTTGATGAAAACACAATTACTTGTGGCAGTATGTAGAGATGAATAATCAAATGTTCCCAATAGCTTGAGTTGTTGTAGATAGGAAAACAAGTGAGAGTTGGAGTTGGTTCATTCAGCATCTGCAGGCTAATCTTTGTATGATGATGGATTTGGGTGGGCTATAGTAAGTGACATGCAAAAGGTTTGCAACTTCATTACAATGTTATTTTTTTCTCAACTAAGTACTTATTAATATTATTCTCCTTGGCATGGTCTAATCCATGCAGTCAGTAAACTCCTGCCTTTAATTGAGCATAGAATGTGTGCAAGACACATTTATGCTAGATGGGGGAAGAAATACAAGGGCAAAGAGCTACAACTACATTTTTGGAACACTGCTAGGGCAACAAGTGTCCCTAAGGTGCAGAAATACTTAGAAATCATGAAAAACCTCAAAGGGGGAGTTAGTCTTGGAAGAATTGTTGGAGAAGTGGCCAATTAATGGGTGGCATTAATGTTTCATAAGTGACATGGTCAAATGTGAAAATATGGACAACAACATGTGTGAGACTTTTAATGGAGTGCTACTAGAAGCACGACACAAGCCCATAATTGGATTGTTTGAAGAAATTAGGCAGTATGTTATGAATAGATTAATAGTGAAAAAGGATTATACTATGAAATGGAAATTGGATTGTAGACCCAACATAGTTGCTAAACTGGAGAAAGAAATGGGGAAAAAACGTAAAATAGAAGATTGAATGGAATGGTGGGGCAACCTATGAGGTGTTTTGGGATGATGTGGTGCAACATGTGTGGTGTGGCTTTGTTGTTAAATTAGAACACCAATGCTGCTCTTGTGGAAGATGGAACAAAACTGGGATTTCATGTGAACATGCAATGATAGTCATTATTTTTTATGGGGAAGATCCAGTGCATTACTTGTTTGAGTGTTTCAATAAGGAAATTTATTTGAGAGCCTATAAGCTTAATGTTAACCTACTCAGAGGCAGGATGTATTGGCCAGAAAGTGTGGAAGGTCCTTTGCTTCCACCATTAGTTAAGAAAATGCCTAGCCGACCATCAACAAAAAAGGAAAAGGGAACCATTAGAGGGGAGGAATAAAGGCTTGCCAAAGCTTGATAGAATAGGTAGAATTATGAGGTGCAAGAATTGCAATCAACAAGGTCACAACAGGTTAAAATGTCCAAATAGAGGCAACAATGTAAGTTTGTTAAGTATATTTTTGTTATTATCAATTTACTATCAGGACAATTGAATGGCTTTGTTTTTAAAATTTTGTGTTGTTGTAGTCTTGAAGTGCTGCCTCTCAACCTGAGAGACCTCCAACATCAAGTATTGCACATGATGGTGCTCAACAACCAAGAGGGAAAAACATCCCAAGTACATCAAGGGAAAATAGGAGTATAGAAACTACTTCTTCTAGGGGAATTCAGAGAGTTGTATCCTATAGTGCTCCATTCAATACATTTTCTTATAATGCTCTAGTCATTATATTAAGGGTAAGTGAATGTGGGAGTTGATCTTAGTGGTTAATATGTTAATATAGATGAATCTTCCATACATTGTGAGAATCATTTATTAAACAGCAGGTATTTTTAATACAACTGCCCACACTAGTGAGCAAATTGTTGGCAAGGAAAATCCACAAGCTATCATTTTCATTACTACAACTCAATTAATAGTGAGAATTCTTCTCTTGTTACATTAATCTTGACATATGAATGCTCTTAATAACTGTCTCTTTTTTTTTTTTTTTTGGAGAATTGCTAATGACTTCTCTGTGGTGAAAATGTAATGTATAACCAAGGCTGCAAGATGAGAAGAACCTCAAATTATAATATAGTCCCATAGCTTTTGTTTTGGTTTACAATGGTGCACATTTTGTTTAATTTTGTATGTCATACCTAATGTCATGCCAGACTAGGATGTTTTTTTTATTATTTTTGGAGAATTGCATGCCAAACTAGGTTTGTCAATCCATAGTATATAAACTAACAAATTTATATGTATGAAATTAGAATTGCAGTGTTTGTAGATTGCAAGTTACAGACTAAGTGTTTTTTTTCTGTTTTAAATGTAAAACATGTATACTATCCAAATAATGTAATAGGGAATGTAATTTAGTGTAAGTATGATGGTTTTGCAAATCTAGCAAAGCAGACTTTGCAGATTCTTCAAAGATTGCAAGTTTAGTGTTTGTTTGTGGTTTAATTGATTCAAAAATAGTATCATAAGAATGCAATAAATATGCAGGTTAGGAGGTTGTTTTTGGTTGTAAATCCTGCAAAGCATAATTAGATCACATTATGTAAGTAGACAAGTTATACAAGTTAATTTTGGTAAGAAAATTTTAAAGATTACAGATTCTCATTACATGGCAGATTGCGGATTTTAATTCTGTATTTATGAAATTGACATAATTGAAGTACACAAACTGGAAGGGACTAAATAAAAGCTATTATACAAACTTTATTGAATGAACAAAAAATCTAAATACAATTTGTTATACATAAACTTGAAAAAAGGCAAAAGCAGTTGAATTAGGTGTTCCATACAAACTTAAGTCTCCCTATTTGTTTACACAAATCTAATTTAGAGAAGCTTCAATTTGGTGAATCTACTGCTGTAGCCTCCATACATCATTACAGGGATACGATTTTCTAAATTCATGAAGCTCACAAGGCACTAGCCCAAACTGTGAATTATAAACCTACAACAGCTAACACCACACAAGAATTGTTCAATTGCGCCCTGACAAATTGTTTAATTGTTCTAGGACTTGGAGGAATTCTGGAGGCCTTTTGGTATGGCTTAACGAAGGATGGCGGCCGACACTATTGTTGCATCATATGGTTGTTTTCGTCATTAGGGTTGGTTGGTATGAACATGTATAGGTAGAGGTTGACTGATGAAAGGTTTGCATAGAGGGGTGGTTCATTGGGGAGGAAGGGAAAGGTGGAGGCTAGTAGGGTTGATGAAATTTAGATCCATGGAGTTTTTTATTTTTTATTTTTTTTTACGCCAACTCATTAAAATACTAACTTAAACCATTTCAGTTCTAAAAATTATAAAAAAAAAGTCAGCTCTACACATAGACACGGCAAAGAAAACGGTTATATGTGCTTGGACTTGAATTTCCCGATTTAGAGAGTAAAGGAACTCGATAGGCATAATTTATAATGTAGAGACTAAAAGGAAAGGGTTGTTATAGTAGAGGGACCAACCCGAGAATTACACTTTTATTATTCAAGATAATTGGCAATCAACTAAATTCTCAGAGTATATTTTAAGAAGCCCAATTTTCCTTTGGGAATATAATTTATACATATATATATATATACACACACAAAAATAGCATAAATTTTAAAAAATATTCATATTATTTTTAATTAATTAGATACTTGGATATTTTTAATATTTTAAAATGTTGAGTTGGTGGTATTGCATTAATAAAGGTTTTTTTTCTTATTTTTTTTGGTAAGACAAAATAAAACCCTTTGTTTTTTGAAAAAAGAAAAATAAAAGAAAAGAATTTTAAGTTTGTCTATAATAAACTTAAAGTAACTTATTCCTTTATACACCATATGGTTATAAAGAAATCATTATTTATATATATAGATACAGATATAAACTATAAAGTAACTTTTTCCATATTAAGGGAAATTAAAATTCTAATATAAAGACACAGTAAACATTATTCCTTGACACTTGACAGCAGTTCAACAAAACTTAACTATTATACATAAGTTTCATGCATGCAGAGATTACAAACATAAATTGGACAACTTTGTGTATGCACTTTGCACTGTATATATATATATATATATAACCTATACAATAAGTCCATTAATTAATTAATTAGTGAGTTAATTAGCTAATAACCTCTTGCTTAAATTTAGCCATCTTTGCCAACATATCAACAGCATCAACCAAGTGATCAAGCCTAGCAACAAACTCAATCAACAGCGAAGCAAACGTAGCCAGTGACAGCGCCGCCGTGCTCTCCAACGCTCTCATTCTGGGTATCAGATCAACCCCAACACTCTCATCTTCAAACTCATCCACTTCCCTGGATGGCCATGAATGAAGTCTTATCTGTTGTTTCCTCATTGCCTCATGATATGATAACTGATCTTGTTGTGCATTAGTTTCATTTGTATCACTGTTTAATGTTGCTGAATCTTTAAGGTTGAAAGAGAGCCTCGAATTTTGTGGTTTTGAAGGATCATATAAGTGAAGGTTTGAAGTTAAAAGATAAGAGTGCATGTCTATTGATCTTTGGAGTCTTTCAGTGGAGCTATGAACTTTTTTTAGTAAACTTTTTTGAAGGTTGAGCTTCATTAGATTTATGTCTTTTCCCAGTGTTTTTAGTAGCTCTGCTGCTTGAGTTGTCACATCCAAAATTTCTGATTGGAATGTACATCTTAGATTGTATGGCGCCTGCAAGTTAATTAAAAGAAGACATAAATTAATTATTGCACTTTAAAAGTAAGAAAGATTCATAGGACCTTTATAATGTAGTGGAATTGGAAGATGAGCTGTGAGCTTCTCAGTATATATTCCATAATCTTAATTGGGTTTCTACTTAGGTTCAAAGTTTGTGGGCATATCTCAAGTGGACCTTATCTTGTCTACCCATCATAAATAGTTTGATATTACACTTGTTAACAAGTATATATACAAATACATACATACATACATATATATATATATATATATAATAGCACACCCTTTAGAGGCATCCCTAAAATCTAGAGATGTCCCATAATGCAATTAGATTTACATCCAACAACTACCGTCATTTTATATGCAGTGCCAAATATGTCAAAAGTGCCAAACAGTGATCATGCACAATAAATAACATTAATTTTGTATATTTCTTATACAATAATAATCGTTAGATGATGATCCAATAACTATTATTTTATATGGAGAACAATTACTCTAAAAACATTCCAATTGATATTTATCAATATATATATTTGCTAGAACATAGCACATACTGGCACGTGCATGATAATGATCTAATGGCATCAAACATTGAGAATAGTAGCACTAAGGACGTAATATTTACCATATATAAATGTGCTACAACATAGCACGTGGATGATAAATTTTATTGGATCATAAATATATATAGAATAGTAATACTAAGGACGTTCACAGTTAATATTTACCATATATATATATATATATATATATGCGCTACAACATAGCACGTGGATGATAAATTTTATAGGATTATATTAGGTATATGTAATTTTCACAACTGGCACTTTGTGCTTAAATTGATGAAATATTTTTCTATATGTATAAGACGTAGAAATATATACCTGAATTTCTGAATGAAGGCAGCCATGCAAAGCCATGACTTCATAAGCACAGTATCTAAGAACAGCTCCAACCTTGACATACTCTGACCATGGATAGAAGAAGTGTCTGAATCTCCCATGAGGCGGCTCCCATTTTGCGGCGTTTGCCTGCATGCATGCATGCATACGTGCACATGCATCAGGGATTAGGATTTTAAGTCTCAAAAACAAGTTAACGAAACAGCTTTAAAAAATAAAATAAAATAAAATAAACAACATATATACCAATGAATCAAGTTTTGCAGATGTATTCAGTGTTGCTTTGCATTTTTTGAATGCCGGCTCGTCAGAAAATTCATCGGTCACCGTCTTTGAAAACTCCAGGTTCTCAGATCCATCATCTTTCAAGTACTTCTTCACACACTCTATTCAAAGTTTTAGGGTTAGGGCTTTTAGTTAATTATGTGTGCATGAAGTGCTGAGTAAGAACATTATAGTAAACCTTCAAGTGAGTCAGCAACAGTGTTGAAGCTATTAACAAGTTCTTTGTGAAGTTGTTCTCCTGCCCATATAGGGAAGACGAGCACATTAACAAGAACAGCGACAAGGCCACCGATGGCAATCGAATAAAGCCGGTCCATCGCCGTTCGTATCGGATTACCAACTCGATAACCGGAGACCATAATGAGGCAGTAAGTGAAAAGAATAACCCTAAATCCATACTCATACTCCACAAGAGATGGCCATTGCTTCATGAAGGATGTCACTGCACCTGCATGAAAAAAAAGTACATGCATACCCACATCGGATAATGAATTAACGTAGAATCTAATACTCGAAGACGTACCGATAAAAAAGATGCTGAAACCAATAACATAAGGTTCGGCAAAGTGGCCTGCAGTTATGGCTACTTGAATGACAACAATTGCAAGTATTCCTGCAAGAAGGCTACCAAGAGCCCTATTGAACCCTCTATTGAATGTTGCACCTACATAAAATAAAATCAAATTAACCGATGTGAGACTATTAGTTATTATTTTTTTTTGTCTATTATTGCATGCATGTGCATGCAAAAGCACGTAAGAGGTTAATTTAATTAGTACGCACCAACTGTGTACTCAAACATGATTGCGACCGTGAGGATAGACCAAATAATGTTGGTGCCGAAAACATCGTAAGGTGCACGGAATAGAATGAGTAGAGAGACGAGTAAAACAGCAAGGCCGACCTTGAGAGCGAAAGTGACTCTATTGGTATCATCCTTAGCAAACTTCCACACTTCGGATATCCAATATTTCTCTGGTGATATCGCCGGAGAATTTTGTTCTTTTGTTACCGGAGAAGAAGAAGGTGGTATGTCTATATTTATGCTGCCTTTCTTGCCATTCATGTTGTTGTAAGTTGATGTTGATCGATATTGGTGTGTATTAGTAATTGATTGGAAGTTTAGGAATGAGATGAATGGATGAATATTAAGGGTTGAATGGGGGGGATTATAAAGGATGGAGATGTGGTGGTGCAAGTAGGATGATGGAAAGGTGCATTGCATGGTAATTAATGTAGAGAATAATACCCTCCTAAATAATAGAAGAAAAGATTATTTGAGAAACATTTGGATGATGAAAAGATGCTCATGAGCTCAATAATGTTTGAGTTGATAGAGAATTGGAATCTAACAACAATGCATGATATGGTGCTAATTAACTCTTCATCTCCTTACCATCACTTGTTTATTTTTAATTTATATATATATATATATATATATATGTATGTATGTATTTAGTTTGATGGAACTCATTATTGTACTAGTTGCAAAAAAGATGAGATTTGATCAATTGTTATGGTTATGTATGTATGTATGTGTATCCATTAACTTATTATTGTAGTTTAATGTAAATAGAAAAGGAAAAAAGATGAATCACTCATTAATAAAATTAATTATCAAATATAAAAACATATTTGCATAAGTTCACTTATTCATAATTCAAGAGGTCTTTTAAGTAAAATATTCCACTCAAAGCTTTAAAATTATTAAATTTGAAAATTTATTTTTTAAAATATATTATTGAAAATCATACAATTATATATTACACAAAAAAAGAAATAATGGAATTTTTTTAAAATTTAATTCCTGTTTGGGTTGATACATTAAATATGCTTACTTAATTTGGTTGATAATCACATTTGAAAGTAATGAAATCAAATCCAAATGCCCTTTCAGCACGGCGGAATGGAATTGATGGAAGTGATGAATATAATCACATGATTTAACAATAATAATAAAATTTATTCTTAGTAAAAGAAGAGATAGGTTTTTATTTTTTTTATTTTTTTTTTTGACTAGAATGATGATTCTAATTGAGTTTCTGGAAATTGATCAGAATATTTAGCTGCTAATTATTTAGGAATAAAAACTTTATGAAAAAAATAAAAAGAATAAAAACCATAATTCCTATTAGCATATTTCTCAACACTAGAATTATTATGTGAATTATTCAATATATATTCTCATTTTTCACCTTATTCTCCGCGTCTCTTTGTAGCTATATAAAAATTTTACAACGTGGATATATAGAGAGACAGACAGATTTCATAAAATAAAAATAAATTATTTGGGTATTATTGCATGCATCCCATGCGAAAATAGAAAATAATTTATGCGCCTCTTATAAAAAACAATATTAAATTATAAATCCCTTCATGTAATACCCTGAACCTTTGGATAATTACTGGAAAAATATATTTAGGGTATTACTACAGTTGCAGTAAGATTTTTCTACAGAGTAATCTTGTTGAGAAACCCCAAGTGGAAAGAATAAGGACCTAAGTGTAAAAACTTTTTAAAAAGATTTTTGGGTTAAAGAATAAATGAAAAGGGTGGACATGAAAATGTTTATGGAAACCGAGGACTGAAAAGGTAAGATGGAAGGGATCTTTTAAAAAAATGTTGTGTTATAACCTGGGGACCGTTGGGTAATTTGAAAGGGACCTTTTGAGAATACTATTTCATAATTCAGGGATCATTGGTGAGTTTTTTTCAGGGACTGTTTTGTAAGAAAAATATATTTGGAGGGATTGAAAGTGAATTTCGGCTGAAAATGTAATTTAGAGGAAAAAAATCTAGGGTTTGAGAAATTGTTCATCTTCTTCTCCATCTTTGTGCTACGAGTAACCCGAGAAGAAAAAAATAAAAATAAAAAAATGAAGAAATGAGGAGAAAAAAATGGGAGATTTGAGGTGGGGGATGGGAGATCATCGGGAGGAGCTCATGGGAGGGATGGTTTTAGTTGGTAAAGAGCTTTTCTTGGTGTATTTTTGATGAATGAGTGTATGTATGCATGTATATATGTGTATTTGATGGATTTGATGAAGATAATGATGGATTTGAGTAGGAAAAACATGTTTAATGGTTATAGATGATTGTTGCTTCAATTTGTGTTGAAAAATCATTGTATTTGTGATGAATCTAGCTTGAATGAAGGATGAGATTTTCGGTTTTACTGTAGCAATTACTGTAGCACCGAGATTAGGGTTTGGTTTGATTAATTAAGTTGATGATGATGATGATTAAGGTGTTAATGATGATGGTTAGATTGGAATTGGTTGAGTTAGCCAAGTTGATTTGGTTGGATCAAACCAAGTTATAATTGATTTGGTTGAGTTGAATTGAATTGAATTGATTGAGTTGAGTTTGATTTGGTTTAACCAAGTTCATTTAATTGAATTGGAATTGGGTTTGGATGAGAATTGAATTGGTTGGGTTTGATTGAATTGATCTGGTCAGGGTTTGATTAAATCAAGTTGAGTGTGGTTGGACTTGAATGGTTTGGTTGAATTAAATTAGTTGAAGTTGATTTGGGTTTGGTTTGGATGTTGGGCTAAGGGTTTTGGGCCGAACCAAGTTGGTTCAACAGAATTTGTATAAGAATTGAGTTGGTTCAAGGCTGGTTGGTTTAATTAAACCTGGTTCAGTGAAATTGAGTTTGGTTCAGTGAATTTGAGCTTGGTTCAGTGGAATTGAGGATGGTTCAGGTTGGTCCAGAATGGTCTAGTCCAAATTGAATTGGCTTAATTGTAATTGGAGACCAATTTGGTTATACAAGGTCAGGTTTGAACCGATTGGAGTGAGTGGGCCAATAGATAGTCTATTATTGTTCTTGTATTTTCTTTTTGTTTAAATATGTTATTTATTTTTATTATTATTCTATTAGGTGTTGTTCAGTCTTGGGAGGGAGTTCCAGGTCTAGCAAGGAACCCAAGGACACCAGGTGAGTTGGTAGTGGCTATTATTTTAAATAATTGATTAATTATTATTATTTTGAAATAATTGTTTAATGGCTAGTATTTTGGAAATAAATGTTTAAGTATTTCATTTTATCATGTTTAATTGCGTATAAGGTCGAAATATACTTATATTTATTTTCCTACGATGTGCCATGATAACCGTATTGATACATCAGTTTTGTATAATTATACGTATTTGTGAATAGTGAAAATACATGTATATGTGATTTAATTATTCAATTCTTGTATTTATTTTTGATGGGTATATATGCTTTGATTTGGAGTGATTTGCGAAACCATGTGAGCATATTAAAGATGTTTTTATCGGCATTATTAGTAGAATTGGTTTTCATTCCCCGGTATAGGAATGGTATCGTGGATCCGGGCTTTACTCGGCATTATGCGTTGTTATACTTTTGGCATTGACTTTGTGGAAAATAATGGTTATTTCCGTGATGTGAATACTTGTCCCGGAAAAAGGATCCCGTGTTATGATTTATCTGAGATGGTATTATTGCTGTATTTACTTGATGGTTTTGATGGTGACGGGCTAAGGCCCGACTATCTGCGATGAGTGGGTCCCCACGGGCCGACCTTTTAGAGGTGGCGTGGTGGACCCGGGTGTTGATTACTACGAGAGCCGATTCGGTGGGAGTGTAGAGCCCCGATCGGATATTCATCGGGTGGCAGGGGTCGCCGACCGGTGAACCAGATGGGTCAACGTTAAGGGACGTGAGTTCCTTGACGGCTCGAACCCTAGCCGCGCCACGGCGAGGGTTTAGAGAGTTTTCTAGACCATGTTATGCTGGGTGAGTGTTGGGTATTGCTTTATTTTGAATTTGAGATTTATGTTATATTTTTGAATTGTGATGAGACCAGACTCTCACAAAATTTGTGTTTTCTGAGAAAATCAAATTGATGTTGATTTATGTTGAATTTATGTTTCAAGAGTTCTTTAAAGATTGTATTTTGCTAGAATTCTGGTATTTTGGAAAAGTTGGAAAATTATTTGAGAAGTTGGTATTTATATACTTTATATATACTGTATTTAAATATTTGAAATTATTAAGCCACTACCGACCAACTGAATGTCTTTCATGAAATGCAGGGAGCGAGGACCCTAGATTGCCCTGATCGAGTATAGAGCTAGTCGGGGGTTGAGTCCATGATCTGCAGTGGGTCCCCCCTTTTTCTTTATTTCTTGTCATTGGTGTTGTGATCTTGTAGCGGTTGATCCTGCAAATTTGAGTTATCGTATTCATAATATTTATGTATTTGAACTCGTAGTTGGTGTAAAAGTCGTAGAAAATGTGATTTAGTAAAGTCGATTTTTGTTTAAAAGCAGGGGTGTCGGGCTTTCAGTTAAAAGAGAATTTTAACTGATGGGTGCCACATTTACCTCGGTAGAAGGGGTGGGTGTGACACTTCAAATCATTCATACTTGCTTATATATGTCTATAAAACAATTGTAAAAATAATATTATTATAAAAAAAATTATACCTTAATAAATAATTTAATAAAACACACACAAACACACACATTGAAAAAGATTGAATTGACAATGAGAGCAGTCCCAGTGAGATTGAAAAAAAGTTTCAATTAAAGGACCACAGTTTCAGTGGAGAAGATTGACACATCATTGCAGAGAAAAAGACTTATTAATTTTACAAACAATTTGTGTCCTACTATTGGATTACATGTGATAACCAAACTGGGACATATAAGCAATGCAAATTGCAGGCAGAGAGCATCAAGACAACTACATTATATATTCCAACATTAAAAAAGCTCTAGATATATATTAATTTGCTGCTGTATAAATGACACCTCCACCAGCTAAATCTTCAAATCTGCATACAATTATTTACCGAATGTTCACTGATATGATTCTCTCTTCATCTTGCACTTCTTTGAACTTTATTTATGCCACACTATATATTTTATGAAGATGAATAAAATAAAATAAGAAAACTAGTCTTCAGAGTTGATTCTATTAGAGAGATGTTTGGATGGCATTGAAGAAATGGAGAGAGAAGCCCTGAGGAATGCTGAGCAAATTTTAGCATGGGATTTATTATCTACTTGATCTTTCTCAATCTTCTTTGTTTCAAGAACTAATTAATTCGAAGTTCATATGCATATATATATATGATATATGAAAGAAATGTTCATAATATGGCCAATGTTCTCTCGGTCTATTGGCACCAAATTTCGTATATAAAGCATTTGTGTCTTTGTTGATGAGGTGAGTTTGAGTTTTAGCTCAAATAAGATGAAAACACAAGTGTTGTGAGGTATTAATTAATTCTTCGGATGTGCATGCCCTTAATGTGGCTAGTGTCACCTTACAGCTAGCTTGTACACGTAAATAAGAAGCATGGTTACAAATTGGAGGAATCAACTCCTTCTAGTAAATAATAATAATAATAATAATTCTCACAAATTGGAGGTTCTGGTAAAAAACAGGTGCTTTATGGTGGTTAAACCGACACAAACAGCTTTTAAAAATATATTTTAATATAAATAATACACAAATGTATTTAAAAAAAATTGAGAAATTAATAGTCATTAGATTTTTGCATGCATACCATTGTAATAATGGATAATTTGTCAAAAGTAAAAATTATATTGGGAAATATTACATGTTTTTAAGGGGATGTATAAACGAATTGATACTAAAGTTTTGTTGGGGGTTTGACTTGAAATGCAACAGTGAAAAACTGCGGAATTTACTGTAGTAATTTACTGTAGAACGAACACTGTAGTATCGTTACTGTAGCAAAAACACTGTTCGGTTACGGGGTTCATGCGCCCGCATACACCCAGTGAAACTCATTGGCGATCTTGTGCGGCCCGTATGCAGCCCGCATAAGCTGCAAAAAACCTTCAATGTCTTCCTTGAGGCTTCAATATTCCTCCCAAGGGTTCTACAAGGCTTCAAAGCTTCAAAACAACTCATAAAATGCTATCAAACCCCTCATTCATGTTAGAATGAGATGAACAAACAAACAAAGATTCAAGACAACGATTTTTAGCGTGAAAACCCTACAAATCGAGGGAAAAACCACGGGACTCCTTAGAGCCTCTTAAACATGTATCCACTAGGTCAATAAAGAATTACAATGGATCTTCTCTAGCTAACTAGAGGTTTACAAGCACAAGGACAAAGACATTCATGAGAGAAGAGTTCTCATTGACAAGCATCATCATCATCATCAAGATGGCTAACAAATAACAAGTAGGGAGAAATAGAAGGATCAAACCTAATCAATAGGTAGTGCTTCTTGCAAGGAGTCTTCTTCCGGAGTTTGAGTGAGATCCGGCGAGGTTTGGTCGTCCGATCTCCTTGCCCTAGCCTTCTCTCCTTCTTCTCCCTCTTTGTCTTCCCTCTCTCACCACTTTAGGATAATCACCCTCAATCACAAGCATAACCTATTCTCATTACCAAGAAATGAGAAAAGTTTCACCTTGTAAAGTTACCTATTTGCCCTCCATCTTCTCCACTATTGACCTAGCTTCATTTTTTTTTTCATGGGCTTGGAGCCCAATTATTCATCCAACCCAACAAATGGGTTGGACCCCAACAAGTTTTTTTAAAAAAATCAATGATTGATTAGATTTACATGTTTATATGTGCATCAGTAACTAATCTAAATTTAAATTTTATTTTATTTTTATATTTCCTACCACAAGATGTTAAAAGATACAATCTTGAAGCAAGCCCATGTGAATGAGCCCATATGCAAACAAACAAATAAATAAATTAAAGGTTATAATGGATAAAAGAAGTCCATGACCGCTTATATATACCTGCTTATACTGACACTACCTTTTGGCAAATGCGGGTAAGGGATTTATATAACTGACATGAGTAAATTATACCAACCGTAGCATAATATATGAATAGACTTCTTTTATCTTTATAAGTAAATAGCTTTGGAATAGCGGAGTTATGTTTATCTCTATTTTTTATATTTTCATTTTATTTTAAATTCTCTATAATATAAATTTATTATTAGTTATAACAGTTTATATGAATAAAACTGTAAAAACATCACTCCATATTCACCTGTCATTTTTATAACCCTGTGGAGCAACCTTTTTTTTTATATATAAAAAAATTATAAAAATAAAAGCAAAACATAAATTGTTCTATAACAATTAAAATATAATTTAATGAGGTTTAAAGTGTTTGTCGATTTCGTCAATAAAAAATAAATAAATAAATGAGGTTATTGTAAGTAATTTTCTCAATGTAAATTATGGTAAGCATAAAAATATAATTTTTTTTAAGAAAATATATATTTTCATAAATATGAATTTTTCTGTGGTAAATCTGTCTATTGCATTTTATAAATAAAATAACTTTTCGAACCTATGATATTGAATTTAATTAAACTATGTCATGTTAAATGAGCTCTGGCTTAATTTTTATATTTTAAATCGAATACAAATTTTGCTCATGATTTGTTAAAATAGATTACCTCTATATGCAAAATCTTGATTGGGTTTGATTTGTATAAAATTTGCTTCATCTACGATTTTATGAGTTTAATATTGAGTTTAACTATAAATTAATGGGAATCCTTTTCCTATAAATAAAATTCCAAAATTGCAAAATAATAAGATTTAATTTCTTGTCAAATTATAATATATTTTAAGTTTAAAATAATTATACAATATTGATAAAAAAAAGAATTTTAAAACCAATTAGTTCATCTTCATTCTGGAAATTGTTCATACAACTGAATAATAATAAAAAAGAATACAAGAGAAGCATGTTGTTTTGAAAGTTTTTTTTAATATGGATAAATCAGTTTCAATTACTTAAATAAAAAAAATGCAAGTTTTTAGACACCCTTCAGAACATATGCATACTAAGAAAAAAAAAGAAATTTTTTTTTAAAAAAATTAAACTCTTGTAAATCATATATAGTTAAATCGTTTAATATTTTGTTTCTAAGTTTTCTTAGATATACATTAATTCCATACTTTCACAAGAAAAATTATGATATTTACATTGATCTCCGGCCAATTCCTTTAACAAAAATGGATAATTATCAATAAAAAATAATACTCGAAAAACCTCTAAATTTTTCATGAGGGAAGAAAATGATAGGCTCCATACATTATTATTATTATTATTATTATTATTATTATTATTATTTAGCTTCTATGTATTTCATTTTTCCACCATGTATTTTTATGATATTTTATTTATTTTTTAATACATTTTAGTATCTTATATTAATTTAAAAAAATAAAAAAATAGAATATTCAAAGTATATTCAAATCAATGACCCAATAGGAATTTTATGGATGTAATTTGGCCAATATCACTATCTATACACTCCTTCTACGAAGCTCTACATTTATTAACCTCTTGTCCTCACCAAGCATTCTATGGACATCACAAACAACAAATAAATAAATATATTTATATATATATATATATATATAATAAATAAAAATTAAAAAAAAAATCCAAAAATCTTACCTGAAAATTTGAAGTATGGACCATTGACCTGCAACCTCAAGAACAGATATGTTCTCAAATAAGTTTTAGACACAATCCTTTTCATGTTTTTCTAACTTTATATTTCAGTCTGAACATCAACATGAGACTTGGCATATCTAATTGGACTTAACTAACTAAATTTTATTCCTTGAATTTGAATATTTTTTACTTCCATTAATTGAAGCCTTCATATTAAAATTTACTTATTAGTTTTACAATTTAAATATATGGTTTAGGGTTTACAGCAGATCTTGGATATATATGAGATTTGCTATTATTAGTGAGCAGACATAATAATAATAATTATTATTATTATAATAATTATAATAATAATAATTATAATTATAATAATTATAATAATTATTATTATTAGGCCGAGTTGCTTCACTTATGATTTCTATATATTTGAGGTTTAATGCACACAATAAGTATAATGTTATTCATGTATCTCAATCTAATTAAATTAAACTACAAGAAAATATCATTAAAAAAAACGAGGTCTAAAAAAATTATTTTATCTCTTAAAAGATTATAAAAGACGTTCCACTATATATATATATATATATATATATTAATCATATTTGTAAAAGGTGGATTCCGCTCTAATAACTCATAATACACATGCATTAAGATATGAATTATTCTTTTATTCCACAATGACGAAAGCACTTTTCATTCTTTCACATGGCATAAATTCTATTTATAAAAAAAGCTTTATATTAATTGACAGATTCAAGTCATAATCATAGGTTCAATTAACACAAAATTAAGGACTATTTCAACAATTACTAGCTATAAATTTCATGGTCTCATTTTTAGAACCTTTTTCTATTTAATTACTTATAAATACATCATAAGGTTAATTAATTCGTAATTCTAATTAAATACATTCTCATACACTATCTCAATATGAAAACAAAAGAAGAAATGTAGAGTACATTAAGATTAATACATGGGCAAGGGAAGAGATAAGTGTATGAAGGTTAGTATGGTAGCTAGCTAGTTGGGATGGAGGGGGACCAATTAAGCTTATGACTTGTTTGTGAGCCATGTCATTAAATGCTCATACACATCATAAGAAGAGGTCCAGGGGAACCATGCACAAGTGTTGGTGACCCATGAATGCACTTGTTGGCTCTACTTGCATTGTGGTCACCACCATTGCTTGTGGTCATGGATCTTCACAATGCGTCATGCTATATGATCATTTGGATAAAAAGAAAATCATATTGTCATATTTTATGCCTTTTAAAAAAAATTGTAATATATATATATATAGGGAAATTTTAAGTGGAATAGGGATTGTAAATTCTTTCTTTCTTCCCCATGTATAGGACATATTAGGGATGGCAATAATATCCAAACCCGACCCTATCCGACCGGATCTAACCCGAGTTTGACGGGTAAAACCCGATTTGACCGGGTTTTGGGTCAAGTTCGGGTAAAACCCGACTTGTATGAAACGGGTGCGGGTGCAGGTATGGGAATTCTAATACCCGACCCGTACCCGTACCCGCCCTGAAATTAAAATTACTAAAATGTTTATAATATATATATATATATATATATACTAATATGTTCTACAACTTAACAATTTAGGGTTTTTTATTTTTCCTCTTTATTTAGTCTTGTAATTTTACAATAATTTTATTTTATTTTATAAAAAAATTATAATTACTTTTAAGTTATTTTTCTATAAAAAAAATATATTTTTTATTAATTTTTTTAATATGGGGGCGGGGCGGGTATACCTGCGGATACCCGATTACCCGTCGGGTGCAGGTGTGGGTTGGGGTTTTTAAAACCCGTCGGGTTCGGGTTCGGGTTCGGGTTTGGCTATACTAGTGGGGTAGCGGGTACGGGTATGGGTATAGTAAAACCCGCACCCGACCCGACCCGTTGCCATCCCTAGGACAGATTAGCAAATTTGACTAAAAAAATTTGATGAATATATTCTGTATTGTATATATATATGGTGTATTCTCATCTGTTATTCTAATTTGGCCTCTAAATTTATGTGTGAAATAAAGGAAAATTGAATTATGTGACTTTTCTCAATTTAGTTGATACTTTAATTAAAGGCTTTTGGGGTATGTGTATATGTGTACCTATATACATGTGGAAGAGAAAAGCAATCATACTTGTGTATATAGTCACAATACATAAAAAAGATGAACTATATTTTTAAAAAATTATTATATTAATACTCATAAATAATGTTAAATGTTCAAATTAATTTACCTTAATTTGATAGTTATAGCAAAGTAACCTTTGTTCCTAGTATAAAGAAAAAAAAAAAGAAGAAGAGCGTGATGGATTTTACTTAAATATTCTTTTTCTATGCTTACAATTATGAAAATACTCTTATTTGTGTATATGATATTAATAATATTATGTTATTTAAATTCAAAGTGATACATAGATTTTTTTCATACAATAAATATGAATTTTAAAAAAAATCCAAATTAAAGTGTTTGATTTGAAAAACAAAATATAAAAAACAATTTGAAAAATTTGTAAAAGAATAACTAAAATAATTACCTAGTTATCATGTGAATTTTTATTTTATTTTATTTCATATTTTGATTAGACAAGTTATAAACTCTGAACGTTTGAATTAGGAGGAATTTGAACACTCAACTTTCGTATTAATTAGTGAAACTTATCGTATTATTTTTTTTACTTATCATATATAGCTGGAAGCTATTATCATTCATAAATAGCAATAATAAGCTAAAAAAATTTACTTATTACTCCAAATTTACCCAAAAGAAAAAAATTTGTGTTATTGCTAACATTGTCCTCTTCAATTAGGTTAGTTTTTAATATATTGAAAAATTAACAACAAATTAATATGTGAAGTTGTTATTCCCTCTTATTCAAATTACCTGTTACAATTAAACCTTTACACAAGAATTAAAGGTGCTATCAAACTCCTAAAATCTAGAAAACATATGGTAGGACGGTTTTATTCTTTTATTAGAATTATTTACTCTCCTTAATATACACTCTTGCTCTTTTTAAATAAGTTTTGCTAAAATAAAATAGAGAAAATAAAATAATAATAATTAATGCTTATAAATTTTTTAAAAGTGACAACTAATTTATAAGAAAAATATCTCTAAAATAACATATACTTTGAACTAGGGAAGCTTTTTTTTTTTATATATAAATATGGATAAACTAGTTGCAACCATGGAGCGGTGAAGAATACAGTTCTTTCTATGAAAGACCTAGCTAGTAAATAATATTACTACAGTATTTTATATAATATTTCTACAATGTTTACACCGTATTATATAGTACTATGGCCAAAGGATTTGACTTAACACCACTCACATACCATTTTGATGGTTTACCACTAGACTATATATCCAGGGGTCCGGTTCCATCCATTATATCTCCATCCATTACTTTCCAATACAAACATGGATGTTTGCCATGTGCCATACATGCTTTCAATGACCATAATTCAACTACATCCCTTATTCTTTCTTGTTATGTTTATTTAGTTCTTATTTAACAAAAATAAACTTTATTTTATGTCACTTTTGTATTTTTATTTGTATTTTATTTTGTATTTTATTTTTTATATAAAAAATAAATTTTATTATTTTTTAATAAATGTATCAATTTATATTTAAAAAATTATTTTATTTTATTTTATTTTATTGCAATAATTACAATAAATTAATTTTTTTAAAAATGTAATTTCAATATCTTATATATGCCTTATATGTAGACATGGCCACGGTTCAGGAACCGCCGGGTTACTGATTCTCGAACCGCGGGATTCTGATTCAGAGAAACCTGAGCCGGAACCCGAACTCGCCTAAAGCAAGGTTCGGTTCGGTTCGGTTCGGTTCCGGTTTGGTTTCGGTTCCGGCTTCGGCGGTTTGGTTCAATCGGTTCGGTTTGACTGGTTCATACTGGTTCGGTTTTTTTAACTAAATAATTCAATAATTCAAATTAATTAACACAAAAAAATACAAGAATTAATTTAATACTAATATAAAGCCCTTTGCAATCATAGATTTAACTAAGCACTTTGCATTTAATGATAGTAGGTTAAGTTAGTAGGTATACGGTATACCCAAGGTTTCAATGTTTTATTTATTTTGTTGTTATTATTTTTAATGTTCATGTATGTTATTTGTTTTTCCTTAGAAATTGTTTTTATTTATTTTTCCTTTTTCTTTTTGATTTCTAGTATACTTATATAAGTTGCATAGTTTACAAATTGAAAATCTTGGGAGTTTTATCTATATATTGGAATATCTATATATATATATATATAAATGATCAACAAAATCAGGCAAATTGATATATATATACACATATATATTCATGTTTATTTTATTTTATTTATTTATATATTTTTTTAACGATTCAAATGTTTTAAATGAGAGCATTTTACTCAATATATTTTCATTTATATAAAATAAATATAATTTAATATGAACTACATTAATTTTGTAAGTTTCAAAACGGAAGATATATAAAGTCTAGTCTTTGTTTTTTATATTAAATTATAAAAATAATATGGAAATCTACTAAAGAATTAAATATTTAAGTACTTCTCGTTAATTAAATTGTTTTAATAAATCCATATTTAATTTGTAACTAATAATTTGTGGCATAATCAATTAATTATAACTTATCCTCTTGCATGAGTATAAAGTTTCGCATGGCAGATGACATATAAGTTAGACGAATGTCACAAATCAGACTTAATCGGCTAATCAAGTATTCAGAATCAGACCTAATCAATAATCAATTTGGTTAATATCTTTAATTAATTATTTAAAAATATCTTTAAACATGCAATTACTTAATTAATTACTAATTAATGATATTAACAAAAATAAAAAACCTAATCATAAATGAGCGTTATTTATATAGTATGACATTATTCATATTATATTTATATAATATAATATGAACTTTTTGTTTTGAACCTTTGGTTGAACCGTATGTGGAACTGCCGGTTGAACCGCATATGGAACCGCCGGTTGGAACCGCCGGTTGAACCGCCGGTTCCACGGTTTTTAAATTTTGAAACCGGAACCGAACCTTATATGAAGGTTCCGGTTCCGGCTTTTAGGGACTGATTCACGGTTTTTTTCCGGTTCCGGTTCCGGTTTTTGACGGTTCGGTTCCGGTTCGGTTCCACGGTTTCGGTTCAAAATGGCCACGTCTACTTATATGTACGATTTACTTTTTCTCAAGTAAATACAAAAAAAAGGAAAAAAAGGAAAAAGGAAGTAGTTCATGAATCATAGCCATTGAAAATATTTATAACACATGACAAACATCTATGGCTTTATTGAAAAGTAATACATGAAAATTGTAATAAACTGGAGTCAGACCAGCTATCTGGTGGTTATCAATAATATAAAATTCTAATGGCTGCATGCATGCACCAACATACTGTTTATGTACAGTTATTAATGTCTCCTATCTCCAAGTCTCTTCCAAAGATATAAATTAATGGCTATGTTCCAGAGCAACTTAAGAAAATTATATATATATATATGTTCATCAACAATATTAAAGTTTGTGAGGCCATCTATGCAAAATACCCTAAACAACCTTCAAACATTTTCATGCAATTTTTTGAGCCTTGACAAAACTCTTTAATTAATTTTTATTTAACTTGGTTTTAAATAAATTAACTTGATTATGTGATGTTTCATGCTTGAAGAGTTGAAGTCTTTTCTAGTTAATTAGGCATGATATTATATATTGATGATGATGATGATGATGATGATGATGCTAGAGAACAAAAGTAAAAAGCTTGATTAAATAATTAATCAGTATTAATTAAAGATAAGCTGACTCATTACCTACTAAAAAATTATTTAGTTTGCAAGATTATATAGTGACAACTTATTTTTATTTTTAATTTTAATGTTGACTAATTTAGGAGCTAAAAGTTGAATGAATTAGGGTTGTTAAGTCTTCTCCATTTTGGTTTATTTAATGAAACTAGAGTTTCAATTGGATTTTAGTACTTAGCTTGATTAGAATTTTTTTAAACAATAAGTGTTTCAAAATTATTGGGTTATGCACCTTCATAGAATTTGATTTTATGTCAAAATCCAATGACGCAAACATTATTATGATATTAATCACTCTTGATTAAGGCATGCCAATGATTTTTCCTTGGTATTTCAATTCATCTTTGGCATTACTATACTTTAATTACATGTTAGTTTTCTTAATTAAATCTAATTAATTTCCTCCAACAATGTTGAGATTTCTTTTGTCGAAAAATAAAATTATATTGTAGTGAAAAAAAAGGTGTGATACATGATTGATTAAACATTTACTAATTTTATTTTTATTTACTGGTGAAAAGAGTCATCTCCCTTCAAGATACATGGCCTTCCTTCTTGTTGTTATTTAATTTTTTTTTTTTAAATTATTTTTTTTTAACAAGAAAAAAAGTTCAATTATGACAAAGACCATGCCATGATTCTTAATCATGCTCCAAGAAAATCCTTGCAGTAATGTCTCGTCAACTTTTTATCATACAAAAAAAATAAATAAAATAAACCTTTTTTTTTAATTAAATTATTGTACCAACCACCTCTAAATCAAGTGACACTAGTTGCAGTTGCGTATATGTATTAAACTAATAATTCCATATTAGTGCACACACCCACACAAATATAACAAATATAACATAGTACTCCTATATTTTATTACCGCCTGTAATTCAAAACCATCGAGTATCATTCTCATGTCATAGCTGATAAAAAAAATAATTTTTTTTAAAAAAATGGTCCAAAAGATGGAGCCATTTTTGTATCCATTCATGCTCACATTTCCTATTTCTCCAATTCCCTTCCCCTTCCTCCTTTCTCCAACCTTCACCTTCCTCAACCCTCCAAAAACACTCCCAAAAACACACACACACCAAAAAAATCCTCTTCCATCATCACCACCTTCAAGCTTTCCATGGAAACATCCCAACAAAACCCTAGTGAAAGCTTCTCCTTCAACTGGTTGATGAACATCAACCCCTCCATTGACACCACCACTCCCAATGAAAGCCTACGTTTCTCTTTTGACAATCTAGAGACTGGCTCTTTCATTGACATGGATCCCAAATTGATCTCCATGCGTTGGACTTATGATTCACTTCATGACTTTGATTTCAGTCTTCCTTCTTGCCAACCTCCGGTAATCTCTCCTGCCGATCAAATCTTCTCCGACGGCCGTCTTCTTCCTCTTCAGCATCCTCCGGCCAGCTCTTCCGATCACTCAGTGTTAAACAGATCACTTTCTTTAGACTCATGCAAGTCTTTGCTCTCTCAGAGCAACCGGCATGGCATGCAGTTAGGGGTTGTTCATGCAACTCCGACGAGGCTTTCTTCTTCGCCGCCGTCGAATATCAATCACAAGTATTCAAAATCTCCAAAGAAGTTCATCTGCAAGTACTTTTGCTTTCTCGTGCCTTTGTACAAGAAGATGAAGTGCTTTAGACTCATGGCTCCGGCGAGGTCTGCGAGGATCTACACTGATTCCGTCGAGACGTCTCCGAGAACAAGCAATGTTTATGCGACGATGCTCGACATGCGAAGCGAGTCTATTCATGATGCTGTTCTTTACTGCAAGAATTCCAACATTGGAGGAGGGTTGAACAAATAATAATAATAAAACACAATTAATGGGGAAGAGAAGAAAAGAGAAGACATGCAATACTTCTACTAGTTACTAGTAGTTGTATAGTTTTCTTTCTCTAATCATTTGATTAGGTTAATTAATTTTTCTACTTCTTTTTTAAGTGTTATTATTGTGATCTCTCTCAAAGTATTGATGGCTTTGTAGAGTTGAGTTAGTACTTAGGTGATAATTTAATGAAGGAATTATTTATGAATATTCTTCTATCATTTATCATGTCATTAATTTCAATCATATATATATATATATATGCTTATTAATTAATTAATGAACATCATTAATTAATGAGAGTATCAAGAACAATTAAAGATGAGTTAGAAGAGGGGAAGATGTTGAATTGATAGAGGGAATAGTTCACATGGGATGAAGTAAAAGGAGGGAACAAAGAAAAGATGGGTGTTTGTGTTGATATGTGGCTGCTTTTGTTCTTTTTGTTGGCAGATTATGGTGGCAATGGAGAGCCAGGGGGACTCAATCATGTCAGTAGTACCTCAAGTTTGTTAAGTTCATGGGTTGTGTCTTGCCTTTGGGAGTGAGTGGTCACATTGGGAGGTGGGGACTGAAAGCTTTTCTTGCCCCCTTCTGGTCTGGAGTTCAGGCTTCAGTGTCATTTTTGGGACCAACATGATAGCCATGCATGTCCTGATAAATATAATCTTTTTTTTACATTTCCAAAAATACAAAAAGAAAAATTTAAGTTCATATATATATAAGGCTTTTTGGTTTTTTTAGAAATATAGATAAATCAGGGATATTCGAATTTTCGAGTTTTGATTTAAGAGGAGAATGAAATATCAATTATGCTATTATTATATATAGATGATTATATGGCTATGGCTTAGAATGCTGAAAATTGATATAGATTAGAGAACATAGAGAAGAGTGATTGGAATCAGATTCACAAAAGTTTATAAATATATATACAACAAAAAAAAAAAGTCTAGTTTACTATTTGTATTTGTATATATATATATATATATAAATATTGAAGATCCAAGAAATTCAAGGATTGTATAAGATTTTTAATATTTTCTTTTAGAGTACCCAAATTGATATAGATAAAAGTACTCTGACAGGATGATGAGTGGAAAAAAAAATTGTTAGGATAGTTTGGTAGAGAAGATGAATGAAAATCCTGGTGTTATCAGTTCAATTCTGGTTGTTAACCCAAATAATACACCAGATACCTTTTTTATTTTTATTTTTTTGAAATAAGTGGATAAATCATAATTTTATTCAATAATAAACAGAAACGAGTACAAACTGAAAACTGAAGAAGAGAAAAAGGAACTACCCTGATCCAAGTGAATTAGGAAGTCATCATCAGTAGTGATGTACTTCCCAGGAAGTTATCATGGATCAAACAAAAACTAAAGAAGCGAAAAAAACTCCATAGTTGGAAGATGAAGAGCGCCAGAAAGTGTCAAAGGTCTTCATTAGCTAATTAAAGGATTGGGAGTGAATCACTCCCTAATTGAAGGATCCGCAGTGGTGTCCGGCATTGCAGAGGTATCACCAGGACAATCCATAGCTCGAGTACTGATAAAGTTGAGGGATCATTTTATCTTCTGAGATGCTTCATTTATGAGTGGTTGTTGATTCCTTGTTGCTGTAGAAAACCAAGAAATGACCATATTATCAATTTTAATAATCACAGTAAAGCAAGGTAAATCAAGTAATTGAAAATTTTGATTATTCCGTTCCAGCCAAATGTTCCACATGATAGCTCTTACGACGAGGTCCTAGAGGATGTAGAATTGGGTGTTTTGAGAAGGTAGCCAGGTGGTCAAAATTGAAGCAACAGTTGGAGGAGAAGAATGAAAGTCTAAGCATTGATTGAAGAAAGACCAGATGTGCTTCGAGAATTCACAGTGAAAGAAAAGGTGTTTCACTGTTTTCGGAATCTTTGTGACAAAAAACACAAGTTTTTGTGGCAGTTTGCATGTTAAAACCTTTCTTAAACAAGTTTGAAAGAGTAAGAATTTTGTCATATTACGGGGCTTTATGTGTGTGTATATATATGCCTGCTTCTGTCATAAAAATCATCAATTGTATCAGTCATAAAACAAAACGTTATTAAATATTCCTCAATAATTAGTTCTTTGATAAATTTTTATTTTTATTCCTCAATAGTTAGTTCTTTGATAAATTATTGTTTTTATGCTAAATAATATCTTTTAATGGAGGAGTATTTTCTATAAAAATAAAAAAAATTATTTAACATATATTTACAACGAAAACATATTGAAGAGGATTAGATGTAAGAAACCAAACATGCTAATAAAAATTGGAAAACAATATTAACCTAAGAGATGATTTTCCTTTAGCATTCCAACTTCTAATACAATACCAAAGATGGCATATGAGAAATATAGCTACTTCAACTAAACAACAATTTTTTTTACACTTATTGAGTATAAATGAATATTACATTTATATATATATATTAGTGGGTAACCAGGGCATAAACAATTGAAAAAAAATCAACGACTTTTTAATTTATTCCCTTACATAAGATATTCATATTTTGTTGAAAGAATGGATTTAAACTTCAACTTACATAGAACCAACTATATATATATTTAACTCCATATTTGTACAAGTTTCTACCATGATTTATCACTTCGTAAAAAAAATCTCATTGAAATCACAGTTACAAAGTGATATGGTGGAAGTGGGGACATATATCTGATCTTCTTCGTATTTCAATGTCTTCGTCTTTCACGAATGATAATGATACTAATCACTGTTTTGTTGATAAGTGCGTTATCTGATTTGATTAGGAGAGTTTGTACTTTCTAGGGATGTAGGATATGTAAGTTAGATATATATGTTTGCATAATAAATGTACATTAAATTTATAAGATTGAATTCAATGGCACATGATTGAGTGAGATGGCAGAATTAATACACCCTTCAGTTCATGTCAGTATTTAATGAGCTGATTTTGAATAATAAAATTGTTCTTTGAGTTGCTTTCTCTCAGTGGCACTTACTGTAACTGATGGGAGCAAGTAAAATGTAGATTCAAGGACATTCATCAATGTACTTTTTTTTATGATTAAAATGTATTTAATTTATATAATATATTTTATAAATAAAATTAAATATTCCTAATGTAACTTTAAACAATATGTCACGCCCCGAACCCGGCTCGCCAAGTCAAGTGCGCTAACAAACGATCACACACCTACAAGGCCGAAACCAAGTAGTCATGCAAGGCCTCGAAACCTGGTCCAAAGCAGAACATACAATATAACAAAGCTGTAAAATCAAAAGTCAAAAAACAGAAATTCACAAGGTTCAAACTTCCAACTATCAAGTACAAGATGGTGCTCTATAAATAAAACACATACTCACACAGACAGAACAACAACTCAAACTTATAAAGGATCAAGATCACAATCTCTCACTAATTCACTAGATGTCTGTTGTACTATTCACTCCTGAACTGAAAAAAAATCAACAACAAGATTATGAGCTTGAGAGCCCAGTAAGTAACCACTAAAAATATCGGGATCACAAAATGTTCAATAATCTTTAAAAACATACAAAATGTAATATAATGAAATAAATATCAAAATGAACCCATAAATCAGAAATGGTTCAAAACAGATTTAATTTACCAAAATAACGAGCATATAAGTCCCCCAAACAACTAATGCCAAAACAAAATATCATAACTCATTTATTTAAACTCGGTGACCCGAGTCAGATTTCAGAACTCATAGGTTTACCCTCGGTGACCCGAGCCAGAATATCAGAAGCCGTCATTCTTCACTGACGGAACGGTGCGAAACTATAGTTTCTATGTCAGAAGCACGTGTCGACACGGTCAGTGTTTAACCCACAGTGACAGGGTTATTGCATTGTTAATTGGGGACTACGAATTTCTATACAAAAATATACCAGTACGTCCAAAATTATTGTTAATGCAGAAACACTGAAATTCTGTGATCCCGTTTTCTAATGAAAATAATTCCAATTATTTCAAAATAATATAATGCTAATGTCTGACAACAATATTTAGAAATTTAATCAATCATTTGACAACAATAATTAAAATATAAGTAATCCATACTGAATACATAATTAACATATAAATCATGATTTTTGCAAACATTCAATGATTAAATAACAATTGCTTCTAGAAGATCCAAGTAAAACAATTCAGAAATATATTATAAAAATAATAATAGTAATAATAATAATAATAATAATGCAGTGGCTGCCAAGAAATTCAGAAATCCATAATATTTAAAGTATTTGATTTACTAAATAACAGTTAAATAATTAGAACTCTATAAGCTTTGAAACATGGATAATTACAGTATCTTAAAACCCATATTATTTAAATATAATATCATGAATGGTTTTACAATAAAACCCAAAGTAATTAAATAATTATGTATATGTTTATCGGAAATCCAAAAAAATTTGCATATACATATATGTACATATTTATATGTGAGTGTACTTACCCGAGATCCCAAAAAAATCTAACTCCCACTCAAGACAAGATCAATCCTTCTTGAACAACCCTAAAAAGCATAATCAAAAATCTAATAGCTCAAAACAATAATTTAACACAACCCAAAAACATGGATCAAAAACCTATGCCAAAAATTTAAAGACTCACTTTCTACTCTATCTAATACTAAACATCTAATCACAAGATAACTTAGCCCTGCACTCATAGCCAAAAAAATCATGTTTCAAGGGAAATGACATTTCAAAGAAACACCTTGTGGGCATAACCAAAACTAAGCAATTAGCCAAGTAGACAAATAAGACACATGCTATTCAATACAAACTAATATCCTTTACTAGCAAAGCAAAGAAGAAATAAAAAATATAATATGCTAGCATCATCTCTTTTTTACCCACAAGCTAGGCAACCTAATTGGCAAGAACGATTCAAACAAAAAGGCTTACAAGGTTGGATGGCGAAAAATTAGGCAGACAACAAGCCCTTGAGGCCGCTCCTAGCTCCATGGCATGCAAGGGAAAAAGTTTATGATTTTCATCGGCTCACCAAGCAAGGGAGGCACAAAGGAAGATAGATGAAGTTTTTGACCGCAAGGAATAGGGAGTTCCGGTTAGTGAAGAAACAAATGGAAGAGAAGGCTCATGGCTTTAGGAAAGAAGACAGAGGGGTTTCACGGGCTAAAGAATGAGAAAATAAAAGCAACCGTTTTATTTTTTTCCTTATTTAATGGTGGTGGTTTTTTTTTTATATTTAAGATAGGTGGGGCCCACACAATATTTTAAACATGCTTTATCTGTTTTCTCGAGTCCGTTTTATGCTTGTCATCGATGTCCATGTTAATTAATGTTGAACTCAATTTATAATCAATCAAGCCATTATAATTTTTGGGCTTGGTGAGTGGGTTCTTTCGGTTTTCAGAATTCTTTTCTTTATATTCATCTCCTTCTTTGATCTATAAAGTGAAGACATTGATATCATGCTCCGTGGAGCATGCAAGATTATTAAATTATGTAAATAATTTTGTATGTTTTATGGTTAAATATTTATATGATTGCTTTTTTTTTTTTTTCACTTTTATACTTGTAATTAATTTTTTTTAAGATAAAATAGATAAAACACCATACATACATGCACACTAACTCTCAACCATATTTTGGAATGGAATCATATTGTCAACTTCTTTTATGGGAGCTAAATGACTTACTATTCTGCTATTGTGGTGGTGATAATTTTGTAAATATTATGTTCTTATTTAATTATTATTTTAAAAAATAAAACTTTAATTATTAATACTATATAATTTTTTTTATACATTATTCTACTTGTATTTATATAAAGAAATATGGATATGTTTCTAAAGTTATATCTAAAGTAATGGAATAATTAATATTTGGTTTTTAGCTTTTTATTTTGACGGAGTTTGTTTTATTCAATTTTTTATAATAGTATTAGTTCTTGATTTTGGGATATTAATTCATTTTCAAATTGAGGATGTATCTGTTGTCTTTGTTCTCTTATTGTACTAATTTCCTTTAATTATTTATTTTACTTTAAAAAATATCAAGATTGTATAAATCTAAAATCTTCATA
This sequence comes from Dioscorea cayenensis subsp. rotundata, assembly GCF_009730915.1. Classification (NCBI taxonomy): domain Eukaryota; kingdom Viridiplantae; phylum Streptophyta; class Magnoliopsida; order Dioscoreales; family Dioscoreaceae; genus Dioscorea; species Dioscorea cayenensis. Next base: position 5,290,602 of record NC_052487.1, read on the forward strand.
TGTTGTTGTGGCCCGGGTTCATGCTCAATTTTTATTACCTCCCCCTGCCGTCAGCATTAGGTTCATCGCATTTTTACATCCATCATGTATTGATATTAATTTAAATATTAGTTTAATATTTTGTAATCTTATTAAGGCTTATATAGCCAGATTAACATATTTATATATGTATACGTGCTTGTGAAGGAATAAAATAATTCTAGCTTTTTCAATTTTCACATCATCTTTTTTATTTTATTCATATTTATCATGATACCATATTAGGTTTTAATTTTGAAGAAATCATAATACCTTTCGTAAGTATGCATGCAGTGAGTCTTAGTGTTTTCACATGTCTTCGCATCTATCATACCTTACCTAATTATATTTTTTCATATTTTCTTGCGAGATGGATGTGCTCCTTGTAATTTAATTATATATAAGTTTAACTATTAATTTAATATTTTTTATTTAAACTATATATATAACAATACAAGAAAAATCCTAAATCGGCACGATAGAATTGCTACAAAAAATAAGTTTAAAACCATGCCAAATTGACTTTGGCACCGAAAAATAATCATGCCTATAGTAAATTCACAAATACATTTTGGCACTGTTTTTTTTTATACTGTGCCAAATTTTTTCACTGTTTTTGACACCATCTTTTACTATTGTGTCAAACATTGGCATTCATGTTTGGCACGGACTGACACGATTTTATTAGTTCAGTATTTGGCATGATTTTTAGCACGCTTTTATATATAATAGTTTTTTTCATGTTATTTGGTACAGTTTTTAACAAGACTTTTTTGTTACAACTTTCTGCACGCTTTTGTTTATTCTATGAAAAAAATAATTTATATGAAATTAATTTTAATAAAATTAAATGATGAATATTACTATGTTGATGTCAGATTTGGAAAATGAAATAAATCTAAACCATACCAAAATTGATGACATGAAAATTATTAACAACAAAATTGAAAAAGCTAACCTCATCAAAGCAAAAAATCTAAGACACACCAGCAACAGATCAGCAAACGTGAACATGAACACAAAAGTACTAACAGGATAAGGTTATGGATGAATATGTAACAAAACCTTGCATTAATAGAAATATCTCCCGTAAACAAACAAAACATCCAGATAAAACAAATGTCTTGCCATAAAATTTCAAACAAGCTTAATTTCTTAGTTATAATATCTAGCAATTTTAGGACTTCCTTGCTCACTTCTTTGATTTCTTGGGGGCTCTGCAAAGAAATTCAGGTATGTAACATTAGCATAGCAACCAAAGATAATAAATTTGGACCACAATGATTGAATTTGGAATGAAGAATAATTTGCCTAAATCTCTTCTCATGACTTATAAAATGATGAAGTACCTTCTTATCTATAAATTGCTTGGCAAGGTCCTACCACTAGAAAAAAGTTAATTAGTTAGGCCTCTATAATTTATGGAAGAACTATGGAATATTCACAATAGTTAATATGGACAATTAAAAAAAAATCATGCATACATGACGAGGTCCAAAATATCAAAAAGATGATGTTATTGCAAGTACACTGCTAAAAGATTTGTATCCTACAAAGTGAAAACATAAACTCCAATTTTTAATACTTGCTTCCACAACCTTGATATTCTAGCAAATTCTTGGTTTGATTGCTTCCTCCTCTCCCGTTTCAGGGCCTAATCATCCTACGCAGAAGAAGTTGCAATAGTTGAGAAAAGAATGAGTTTAAATAAAAAAGGAAACATCTTTATGCTAAGTAAAATTTAAGCAATGTTCCATTAACATATAGAGAAACGGTGCTTGCAGTCTTTTTTTCAATGTCTGTAGTTACTGAGATAAGTGCTAAAGAAGGATGAGCTGATCCATTAGTCGCTACAGTCAGAATAGGTTGGACCAGTGCCTTCACTTTCCCATCATTGCCTGAAAAGTATTGTAGTAATTTCATGTAACACCTCATGTAGATTCATAGATTGATTCAAACAGGCTTTGGGACAATAATTTGGATGCTATAGGCCTATCATGCATAAAACAAAACTGTTTACAATACAAGGGTTATGTGCATCTTCAGAGCTTCTCTTCCTGTGTATTTTCTTCCCCTAAAGCAGCAAAAAGAAAAAGTTGACTTCAAGGAAGACATCATCACTCAAGGCTGTGACAAAATTATGATATAACCAATAAGATATGGTAGCCAACGATTATTACTCTCGATTCCATGCATCCATCAATTCCCTCGGTTGAAACTTCTTATCATTTTTCTGACAAAAATATTATATTGAATGCAGGACCATCACAAAAAGAAAAATGTTTTAATTCAAGCTGGGATGCAAGGAAAATGAAGCACGAGATTTATATAAGGAGAATAAACAAACATGTGTCAACTTTTGTGCATGATCTCCGGCTAAATTCTTAGCACTGCCATTGCTAACTGAAACAAGCCCATCAATTCCTTTGAATTTTTTGACAGGGCTCTTTTCCTTATGATTTGATAACTTTGCAGGTGCTTCAATTGCTAGAGGAGCTAATATTTGTTACAAAGGGGAAAAAAGATCAACAAACAAAAAGGACAAACAAATAACAACAAATCATCCTATACTCGCATATCACCAATCATTTTCCAACAAAGAAAAACTTACAAGTGTTTTGTCTTGAGAAGCAAGTCCAAACTAGGGGCCTTGTTTCTTGAGACCGGGAGTGGTCCAGTCAGCTGATTCTCCGCAATGTCAATCCTGTAAAGATTAGCAAGCTGGCCTAATGATATAGGCAAGCTTCCCATGAACTTATTTGAGTTCAAAGCCCTGTGAAGAACAAACAATTTCTGAATTTCTGCTGCATATTTGTTGTTATAAATCAAGAATACAAGAATTAATTGTTTCTTACAAGAAACAAAGCTGTGCTAGTTTGCCCAGTGTATCAGGAATGTTACTAATGAAACTGCAACTAGCCAAGATCATGCAACATAAACCAAGATCATCGTCCTTAATCCCCATTGATCCATTTCAAGAAATAAAGCATGAAGAATCATACAATGTTGCAACTTTAATTAGACTTCTGATATTTGGTGTAAATGGACCTCCAAGTTGAGTATTTGAAGACAAATCCCTGCAAACTACATTGTTAATCTCATCCAAACTCCACACCAAACAACAAGCACAACAACAACAATAACAAAAGCAAGTCTTACAGTGATTTCAGATATGTGAATTGACCTACATCACCATTAAGAGTACCTTTGAGGCCCAAACTTGATAATTTCCTGAAGATCAGAAGAGTTCTTAAGCAAAGAATATGCTAGATATTGTTGGACATTCATAGTCGGTCTTTGTTTTATCTTGAATTTGTGCAAGAACACAATAACAAAAGCAAGTCTTACATTTATAGGATTTGTGCAAGAACACAATAGTCGGTCTTTGTTTTATCTTCAAAAGGATTGGCTGATATTGTTGGACATTCAGGAAGGTAAGTTTGATATGTTTGGATAGTCATTGGCATTTCGTCATTTTGAGATTCAATACTGTGGAATGTGTAGAATGGATTAGGAGACTCAAATGGATTGATGTATGTCTTACCATCAACAATCAATCCTCTGTTGATAATAATCTAATTATAAACCAAATTTCAAAGGGCTTTTGTATTTCATATTCATCTTTGTCAAATCACTACAACTAGCAAAGAAAGCATGGATTACCATTTCAATGAACAGAGGCACAAAGCCTTGATAACAAGTTCAGGATAATGCACCTAATAGTGAGTTTAATTAAACAACTCACTATCAATATCACATCAGGCACCAACAACAACATTAATTTCAAAAATGACAAAAGTTTCAAGTTTAAATACACTAAAGGGAGTTCCAACTTTCAAACAAAGAACTTAGCATCACAATCGCAATTAATTTCAGAAACCAACCACAAATTCCAGATGATATACTAGAAACTTGGTTTTAAACTAAAGAAGATATCATCACTGTTACATCAAACTCTATCAATGGCAGTTTTCAGTAATAGATAAGAAATTTAAGATTTTATATTGAAAACTTGGTTTCAGAAATAAACATTAGCTTCAATCTAAAATACACTGTAAAATGAAGTTTTAGTTTTCGGCTTAAAAAAACATCACAAGCACAGATAATTTCATAAAACAGCAACAAGCTCAAGACTATTCAAACCAGAGTAACCACCATCAGTGTCACATCGAGCTCCATTAATAATAGTAACTTCAGTAATAGATAAGAATTCAAGATTGGAGCGACATCAGCAATAGAAGCAGATTGGATCCAGGCGGAAGAGGAGCGAAGCTTGTGTTTGAGTCTTGAGAGAAAGAGAGGGATGGGAGGATGGAATTATAATTATATATATTATCTTAAATCAGGAGTTTATCCATGTATTAATAAATTATTATATTTGTATAATTCGCACGGTATTTGCTACGATATAAATCAATTAATTATTTTATATGTATTTTTGGCACAGTATTTGGCACGGTATTAATATATTATTATATTTATATTTTTGGCACAGTATTTGGAACGGTATTAATATATTTGTATTTTTGGCACGGTGGCACTGTATTAATATAATACTATATTTATATTGTTGGCACGGTATTTGGCATAGTATTAATATATTATTATATTAGGGTTTTGGCACGGTATTAATAAATTATTTTTTTAAAAAAAATATGTTTGTCACTGCATTTGCATTGTCATGCAAAATTATTAAATTTGTATATTTGGCATGGTATTTGGCATAGAATTAAAAAATATTTTAAAAAAATCATATATTTGACACAAATTGTTAGTTCTGTGTCAAATGCTGTAACAAATGCATTATGAATTTTTTTTGCACCAAATTTTTCATGCCGATTTAGGATTTTTCTTGTAGTGTAAGTTAACATTGATGTAGAACATTATCCACATAAAATATTAGTCAGTACAATTCATCAATTTTTCTAAATGACATAGTAAAAAAATAAAAATAAAATGAATGATAAATTTCTTAATTAACGGAATCAGTTTGGGAGAGTCAAGAAATACTTGAAAAAAAATAGAAATATAAAATATAAAATGGAATTCAATACTTAAATTAGCAAATACAACATCAATTTCAGGTTTTAGACTTACGTCAAAATATTTTGTAATTTATATACTTGAGAAGAGATTTAATTCTTAATAAAATGCACCATTTTTCAACTTTACATGCTTTTTTTTCTCCAAATTTTTCGTAGCAATGAGCACTTAGAATGAACTTAATAAATAAAAGAAAGGACCATATTACGGTCCTTTTTAGATTTGCATGTGGAGAATGTATTTTTTTATATTAATCTAGTAGAAGAATTTTGTCACCAATTTTTGTAAATAAGTTAAGTTTTTTATGTTTGGATATATTAATTTAAAAGTGCTTCTATAGTTAAGCTTTTTCTAAAAATATTTTTAGTTATTTATTTTAAACCTCTAATTCCCATTTTTCTCTTCTGAAAAAATCAAATAAAAAATAAAAAAATCAACCCAATATTTTATTTATAAAATAGCAATTGCAAAATTAAATACCTTATAGAACAGTGAGATCACTAGATTTAAAAATGATGGAGAGATTATGGATTCTTATTGATGATGAAGTTTGGGTAGTGAACAGGTTAGGATAGTAGGTGAAACTCCTCAAATAGTAATCTAGAATTGGCTGAAGATGCATTATATACTTACAAAGGTAATTTATAATTTTTTAGAAAAATATTTTAGTCCAGAAGTAACAAAAGGAAAACTCATCAGAAGTCATTTTTCTAAGCTACTCTCAATAGCATATCTCAAAAACTGGCTTCTTTTTCTTTAAAAAAAACAAAAAATCTTGAGAGTGCAATTTTTTGCAAAAACCAACTCAAATAATTAAGATCGGTCTAGAAGTCCTTAGCCTGTTTTTGGAAACACTAATGAGTCATAAAAAAGCCAATCAAAACATGACAATTATTTTTTTTTTAGAAAACAATTAGAATAAAATAAATCAATCTATTTCAATTATTGTATAGGTTTTCTTTGTCAGTTTAAGCACTGACAATAGAGTTTATAACTTTAAAAGGATAATGGACTAAATTTGTCAAGGTGCCAACCTCGTGAAGTCTAATTGATGAATTTTTGTTGTTATTTGGTTTATCTAATAAGATAAAGAACTACGAGTGTTTAAGCCTAGTAATAGTTGGGTCTTGGGTCGCTCCATTCTTAAACATGGGCAAGCCCAAATATATATTGATAGGGGCACGAGTGTACATGTTGATCGCATAATAAAGTGTATGTAAGTGCAAAGTGTCGGTTGACAGAGAAGAAAATAAATACTAATAATAACTCTAAACTTGAAAAATAGCTTGAAAGATCGAGGTGTGTGTGTGAACAAAAGCAAATAAAAACAAGAAAATACGGGAAATAATAGGAGAGAAGTCAAGGAAGAAAGCGATGTCCTGGCATAGCATCCCTCTAGGATTATGAGGTACAAGACAATGGTTGTCTAAACATACAATCCTATTTGAACCGAAAGGTTTTCAGAATTATACAAAACCTTGATTTTTCAGGCGAAGCTCAACTGAATAGGTGCAAAGCTGATACATGCATCCACACAAACTCTATGAAACCTTATTGTGGACTAATGAAAATCTCTTAAGTATATACTCTCTCCCAGAAAGAGAGATTATCCCTAATCCAAATGCAGTGCAGAAATGCGATTTCTCCTAAAATCCTCTCCACATGATTGCAAATAGTACAAAAATTAACACTAATCCACTAGGAATGATGGTGAGAGACAAAGTCTCCTAGATACCCTAACCATAGGTGTACCCACTATCCTCTCGAATTGTAGCAAGTCTATGTTATGTGAGAATTTTTTTCTCGTTATGTAGCAATGCCAAGTATGGTAGCTAGGGCTTTCACAGCAATCAAGCATTCAATCACACAATTAGACTCAAATAGATATGATTGCAAATAATAAATCAATTAAAGCATCAAAGATCTAACAACCAAAGTCAAGAATATAAACCCTAGAGTTAAGCTATACCCAAACATCTACAAATTAGCCCTCCATTAATGGAGGGCAAGCATTCAAGATACAAATAATGGAGGAAAATATGAAAGACATGAAAAACCCCTTTTCAATCCCTAACCTCACCTCCAATAATTTCCCTCAAAAAATGAAAGAATAAAATAGAGAATGCCCTAAAAAATCCTCATACTCGACTTCTTACGAGCTGCTTACGGGTGTAAGGATCATACTATAAGGGAGCTAGACCAGATGACCGTGAGTCTTACGGGAACACTTATGGCCGTAAGTCACGTCTGTAAGGTCTTCTGTATGTGTCGCGGTCCAGTTTATGGCCGTAAGTGCTGGACCGTAAGATTCACTGTTCTGCTTATTGCGACAGGCTTACGGACGTATGCTGTGGTCGTAAGCTCCTTTGGATGGTTCCTATGGGCGTAAGTCTTGCCCGTAAGGTCCTCTAAATTGGTTTTGAATCCCTCTTACGGGCATAAGCGCCCGTAAGGTTCTCTGGAACTTACGTAAGCTTGTAAGGTTGGTCGTAAGCTGCCCGTAAGCCACCTAATTTGCCTTGTCCTTGTTCTAATGATGCCGAGAGAGCTCCAAATTCATCGTTTAAGGTCTAAAATGCTTCTTTTGGCTATCTCTCTTTCATCTTGAAGTGATGCCCTAAGCTTGTAAATGCCAAACACACTAGATTTAGCATCGAATTCCACAATATGATCTTAATACATGTTAGATGAATGTACAAGCTGGTATAAAATACATGCATGTTGTACACTCATCACACACACACACACACACACACACACACACACACACACACACACACACACACACATATATATATATATGCCTCTAATGTAAAAAATAAGGAGTTTATTTGTGGCCTAAAGTGGCAATTTATCCCTTTACCCCAACGACTTGAACGCAATGACTCACGCCCCTCATAGAGTTACATAATGTGCCATATTTATTCAAAGTCAAATGTCAAGCCATAAATCAACTATTGGATAACCCAATCAGTGGTGGAACCAGATCTCATTGGTAGGGGTTGAAGTCAAAGTGTAAAAATGGTTAAATTATTTTTTTTTATCTAATGCAATAATTATCTACAATAAAAAAATAGTCCAATAATATAACTACAATTTATATACATACCAAACAAAACCCATTACCTATATTTTGAACTCCTATAATTGCCAAGAATATAAGTAAGAGAGAACAACTTATGTTCAACTAGATAACCAAACTACCATTCATTCATTCCAACATATATATTATTATATTATAACAACTAATTTATATTTACCATCCCACATTATCACCTTAATTTTTTTAATTATTAAATTGGTTTTATAAATTTAATAATATTATTCATAAATATTTATTGAAAATTTTGAAATTTCAGTAATTTTTTGAATAAGAAAAAAATTCCTTACTAAAAATTTTTACATTTGTCATGCCACATTACTAACTTAATTTTTTTAATTATTAAATTTTTTATAAATTTTATAATATTTTCATAAATTTTTATTGAAAATTTGAAATTTCAGTGATTTTTTAAATAAGAATTTTTTTTCATTACTAAATTCTTTTATAATGAAATATTGTTTACTTTTTATAACTTTTTATTTGAAATTAATAAAATACTTTATAAAATCTAAATTTTATAACATTGTTTATCTTTTTATAAATTTTAAAATTTGACCAATTTTTTAGAACTAAGAAAACTTGTTTTTAATTAAAAGTATAAAAAACAATAATATGCAACCCTCATGATTCGAACTAGGGCAGGCTCCAATCATCTAACTTCCACCAACTAGTAAAGCACATTCACACTACATGTTAGCAAACTACAAACAAAACATTATCAAACATTAATATATATATATATATATATATATATATATAGAAAACCAACTTCATTGGTGCCGAAGAGCAGCCTCATCGGTGTTGAAGATGGCAAGGTTTGAATCCTTCCCCATTAATACTATTTTGTGCATTGTTCATACATTGTACACTTAGGTCAAAGTACTATTTATTAGTACTGTTTATTGGGTCATGATGTGGGTCTCATGTGAGAAGAACAATAGTTTCATCCCTCCAAGGTTGCATGGCGAGAAAATTTTTCTAGGCGGTTCGTAAACCACTATAATTGATGTATCTCCGTACTTGTATGTCTTTTTAACAATCCTTTAAATAAGGGCGATTGTCACCTATTCATCATAAATGTCAAGCCACAATAATAATATATATATTTTTATAAAAACTTGATTTTTATATATATATATATATATATATATAAAGTGATGGTGAATACTGTCACCTCAAGAAGATACTATGAAGAAGAAGAAGAATATTGTTATAAGATATAAATATAGAAATTCACTCTTAATTCTTTAATCTCTTATAAAACTCAAACCTCTTTACACTCATTAAATCCTAACTCCCATAATTAATACCATAATTCAAATTACATAACTCTTAACTCTTAACATTGAATAACTCCTAAATGCTTGATAGGGACGCAAGCGTATGAGCCGATCAAGTAGTAAAGTGTGCGTAAAAGTAGGGTATCAATCCACAAGGAAGATTGAAATTACTAATATTAATCATAATCCTGAAAATTAGCTGATGAGTGTACAATATTCTAATATTTTATATCATTTTGTACACTTATTAGGTATGTATTAAAAACATATTGTGGAATTTGACATTAAACATGGTGTGTTTTGCATTTTTAGGCTTCGTGCAGCATTTAAAGATGAGAGAGACCAAAAGAAGCACTCCAGATCCAAAACGAAGAAGATGGAGCTCTCTTGGCATCAATTGAATAAGGACAAGGTAAACATGATGCCTTACAAGCAGCTTACGTACATAAACATCTTCTAGAGAACCTTGCGGGCATGTTTATGCTTATAAAGGGGACTTCAGAGCCAAACCAGAAGACCTTACGAGCAGGACTTACACCTGTAAGGACCATCCAGAGAAGCTTACGACCAGAGTTTACTCTCGTAAGGGCTGTTGCAAGGGCTACACAAAGAAGCTTATGGTTCAGCGCTTACGGTCATAAGCTGGACCGTAATATAAACAGAAGATGTTACGGATGGGACTTACAGCCGTAAGTGTTCCCGTAAGGCTCGCAAACCATCTTCTCCAGCTCTTTATGATCATGTCCTTACTCCCGTAAGCAGCCAAGTATAAATAGACCTAATGAGAATTTTTAGGGTAATCTTTTATTCTTTTCTTGGAGACGAGGTTATGGAAGAAAAGAGGTGAATCTCTAGGGCTTCATAGGTGATTTTTAGAGGAGATTTGGATCCACATTCAAGAGGAAGGAGATCGTATCCGTCAAGCTTAATTTGGCTGCGTTCGTGGAAGGTTTTTTGGAGTTTTTCGGTGATCTTTATCCAGCACGATTAAGAAGGGGGTTTCTATGTTTACATTCATTCTTGGCATGTCTTGTATTGTGGATACTTGCCCTCCATTAATGGAGGGCTAATTTGTTAGATGCTTGGGCATAGTTAAACTCTAGGGTTTATCTTTTGACATTGGTTGTGAATTTATGTGATTTATTTGTTTTTCCTATTACAATCCATGTTATTTGAATCTAATTGTATGTTTGAATGCTTGATTGCTATTGTGGTGAAATCCCTAGTTATCATACATGATGTGATTTGTGACGAGTAGAAATACCCACCTAGCATAGGCATACCGCAATTAGAGGAAATTGTGAGTAAACCTAGAAATAGAGTACTTTGGAAACTTTATCTCCCTCAATTCTCCCAAATGTGTTAATGAGAATTTCTTTGCTCTTTGCAATCATGTGGAATAGATTTTAGGAGAAATCAAATCTCTATTCTATATTCGGATTAGGGGTAATCTCTCTCTTCACAAGAGAAATTACCTATATAAAAAATTCTTCTTAACTCACATTGAGGTTTTAAGCAGTGTAATGTGATTGTGTGGTGACTGCATCAACACTGCACCGATTTAGTTATTCTTCACCCTTAAAAGAGGGGTTTAGTATGATTTAGTAAACTTCTCGGTTCAAATAGAATTGTATGTTTAGATAACCTTTCTCTAAAGCACCCCATTGATAGACTTACTCATAATCCCCTCTAATCACGGTATGTCTATGCTAGGTGGGTATTTCTACTCATCACAAAGCACATCAAATATAATAACTAGGACTTTCACCACAATAGCAATCAAGTAATACAAACATGCAATTAGATTCAAATAACATGGATTTCAATTAAGAGAACTAAATAATAAAGATGTGCAACCAATGATACATCTTTTGTGTAACTGCAAGTGTACAGGTCATACAAGTAGTAAAGTGTACCCCAATGGGTTGGGTAGTCAAATCCACATGGACTGGTAAGCTTTCAATACTAGTTGTTCCTCTAATATGTAGCAGGATGAAAAGGGTAATAGAAGAGAATAGACTAAGGCTCAAGTAAAAAGTAGGACTATAAGTGAATTGGGTGAATAACACAGAGATAGAGTAGTGCCCCAGACTACTCTTCTCGACAGATATATTGACTAGGCAACGATTACATGTATATCTCCTTGGACCGTGGTGACCACCTATAGAGGGTTTGATAACGTATGTCCTCACTCAAGGCTCGGAGCGGACTCAACCCCTTCCCTAATGTGAGCCTTAGCTATATAGATCTTTCAGTTACCATCTAGACAGCGGATACCCAACTAAGTTTAACATGCTTCTTGACTGCAATTGCAACTAAGGGGAACAATGCATGTCACATCAATGCTCACGTAGGTAGTGGCAATTCCCACGTCGAGTTTTACATCATACAAACATCAAAGCAATCATCACAAAGATAAATAAACAATATAAAAAAAGAGAAATCACAAGGAAACTCAATAATCAAAGCAACTAAATCAATACATCACAAGTCAAGGTTCATAATCTAGGGCACCAAATGACAGTTAGCCCCTCATAGTTTTACAAACACATAAAAGACCAAAGGAAACAAAAGAAAAAGAATCCATGAAAAAATCCCATTTTTGCTTCCTAAACAACTCCGATGGTACTCTGATAAAGTTCCGCCGGCGTTGCTCCACTCTACTCGATGTCCTAGCACCTCAGATCTGCCTCCAATCCATGGAAGATGAAGCCCAACCGCAGTCTCCTCTCAAATCTGGAGAAAATCTCACCAAAAAGTCTTCTTGAAAATCTAACTTTGGGACTTAAAAAGTTATTCCCAAGGCAAGCACGATCGTGCTATTTGTCGTGCTCTTAACCGTGCTTTTTATGGGAAAGCCTTCGGTACTGTTTTGGCTTGAAAAATCCAAAACATGTAATCTGCATGAGCATAAGCACGAGCGTGCTTCCCATAAGCATGCCCGTGCTCTGGGTACCGAAGTCGTGCTTTTTCTTCTGCTTAATACAATTGCAGTGATGCTATATAAAATGATGTTGTACTGCGCTTTTCTTTTTTAGAAATGCCTATAATATACACGGGTTGAAGCATGGGCGTGCTTCTGACTGTGCTTCCCATGCTATAATTCACGTGCTTAGCCAGATGGGGATTTTCTCATAAAGTGCATTGGCATAAGCACAGACGTGCTTCTGCCCATGCTTTACTTGTAATTTGTATTTTAGCTCTATTTTGTGCATGATTTGTTCCAAAACTCATTCTTTCATCTGAAGACCTAATTGCATGTATAATTAAACACAAATACCCAAAGTTGCATTGATTTATAAAAGAATGGAAAATGACAAGTAATTCATACAATAGGGTTTATAAAAAATATCTATATAAAATACACTTATTAACCAATGTCAAAGGATAAAACCCTAGAGTTCAACTGTGTCCAAACATCTATAAAATTAGCCCTCTATTAATGGAGTGCAAGCATTCAAATTACAAGACATGGGGAGAATAAAATAAAGCATTAAAACCCTTTCTCAATCATATAGGAGGTTGATCGCCAAAGAATGCCCAAATACCTTACGCGAATGCCGCCAAGCTAGTCTTGACGGCTACAATCTCCCTCACAAAGATGATGGGGGTTGAATCTCCTTCTAAAATCACCTCCGAAGCCTTGGAGATTTTCCCCTCTTCTTCCCTTAGCCTCGCCTCCAAATTAGAACAAAAGATAACCCTAAAATCCTCATTAGATTTATTTATACTATGCCGCTTACAGGCTGCTTACATGCATAAGGATGTGGCCATAAGGAGATGGAGATGATGTGTCGTGAGCCTTACGGGATCATTTACTGCCATAAGTCCCATCCGTAAGGTCTTCTATCTTATGTTATACTCCCACTTATGGCCGTAAATGCTGGACATAAGCTTCTATATGTTGTCCTTGTAACCACCCATATGGGTGTAAGTTTTACTTGTAAACTCCTCTGGATGTTCCTTACTAGTATAAATCCTGCCCGTAAGGTCTTTTGGTTTAGCTTTATACTCCTCACACGCATAAGTACACCCGCAAGGTTCTCTAGAAGAGGCTTGCAGCCATAAATTAGGTCGTAAGATGTCCATAAACCATCTTGCTTGCCTTGTCCTTATCCAATTGATGCCGAAAGAGTTCCATCTTCTTCGTTTAGGGTCTAGCATGCTTCTTTTGGACTAAACGTCACATTTTTTTTGTATGCAGGATGACTAAAGCCAAGAGGACCACCACCATACCACCCAAGAGGGGCCAAACTGAAGCTTTAACTTCTCGACAAGTGCCCACTGGACCGGGGAAGAAGGAACATTTGGAAAATTCACACATGCAGACAACACCTGTGCGATCTTCAACACCTAAAGAGATTAATCTTTCCACCCCACACTTTTGAAAAAGGTATAACTGTTTGAAGACGAAGTAGTTTAGCTCATTTCACATAGTCGATTGGCCGGTAGTTGCACAATTGGGTTTAGACGAGGAGATTCGATGACTATTGGGAATAGGAGGATGGAGCAAATTGTTCGCTATTGCTGAAGAAACATATAGAGATGCTACACTCGAGGTGTTGAGTACTATTAAGGTGGATCACCGTTGGACTAGGTTTGACAGAGCAAGCTCCATCCGATTTCAGTTATTTGGAGAACAGCAGGCTCTGAGTTACACAGATTTTGCTTTGTTAATGGGACTATACGTTAGTGAGTTCAGTATGGCTCGAATAACTAGCTGCTTACTAACTATCCCCCAGGAGAGATGGCAGCTGGGATGTGGAACCAATTGTGCTTGGGCAGAAATTATGAGCCTGAATTGACGAAGGCTTATTGCCACTACAACCCCGCTTTGAAACATCTACATGTAGTGATGGTGCCGTCGTTTGTTGATGAGCAAATAGTACAGGGGTTGTGGGGAAGCAAGAGCTACTCTATTTGTATAGCCTGACTAAGCGCCAGCCCCTTAATCTTGGGTTTATGCATGTAGGGTTTTTAGAACATCAAAGCTAGCACACTCATTTGAGTTCCATTTTTTGCCGGACTATACATCACGAGACTCATTCGACGCATAGGACTTATAGACCAACTCGAGGGACAGTTGATTGTGGATAGCACATCACCACTAGGGATGGACACTCTCCGCTCCATAAGGATGGTCATTAGACAAGGCTCACGCTATTTATTCACTCTGCACCTGAGTAGACTACCACCAATCCCAGGTGATGACTCAGATGAGGAGTCAAATGATAGGTCCAATAGTGATTCATCACTTCCATCTGTTACAGGAAGCCCGAGGATGCCAGTTATTCCTCCCCGATATCATTCTAACATTCACTAGCTGCGGGTTGAGATTAGACATATCCGAGAGGGCCAGTAGGAGATCATAATGACCCATACCCGATTTGTGATTTAACTAGGTCCTGCACTTGCCTTGTTGGGTAGTTTAACTGCTCCATCTTCTGCTCTGATCGCCACACCGGCATCGACACCACCTACGATCCCACACCCACCAACTGATCCCGAGCCATCTTCGGACGCAGTTGAGCATTGATTTTATTTTATCTTTGTACTTTCATTTTTAGTATTTGTATTCACCATTTATGGCAAGGGTTGGTACTACCCAGTTTGTAATTATTTTTAAATTTTAGTGGATTTTATTTTATGTTTTTGTTATTTTATTTTTGTTGAGCTTTAATGCCTTCTCATGGACTTCGCATGACTCAATTGCAACACCCATCATCCTCAATTACAAAGGGGATGCTCACTCGGTCTTTTTCTTAACCTTGAGTGACCCCACTGCTAGGTCACCTCAACGGGCACACCAGACCGGTTTCATGCATCAATGGACTTTTAAATTTGAACCAGGGAAGTACTCATTTTTTACTCCCCTCCTATTCTTGTTTACGTTGTATTGCATGCTTATTTTATACACACATTGAGGAAAATGTATGATTAAGTGTGGGGGAGGGGTTTAAAATTCATTGTTAACTTTCTTACATGCCAAGTTTGACTTATAACGATGCACTTGAAATGAAGTGGAAGTTTCTTAGTATTAAGGTGGACACATGCGAGTTTGTTCCTTTTCAAGTTCTATTTTTGTAGTTTACACTTTATTCTTGGCTATTCACCTAATTAGAGCACACAAATTCTCTATTGTAATGACTTAGACCTCGCTTGACTTCATAGTTTAGTTCATTTTACTTCACGTCGTTAATGTGAGAAAATTTTTTGCAAATTTGAAATAATTTGCTTAAAAAAAAAGAGAGAAAAAATGTGTGAAACATAAAGAGCTACCCCTAGTAGAAGTGTGAAGCTACCATCGATAAATCAGATAAGGTGTATACCCTAAAGAGAGAGAGAGAGAGAGCTACCTCTTTAGGAGAGTAATAGCTACCGTATTCTAGTAAAATATGTGGAAAGAGCTACCTCTCTTAGGTGTAAAAGCCACTTGACAAGGCCTCATGAGAAAAGGCTACCTTAGTAGTTGTGTGAAGCTACCACCTTGTAAATAAGAAGTTGCTTGTGAAATTTTTGCTATTGAAGTCTTCTAGGTCAAAAGAAATGAAGTAGAGAGTTGTAACACACACGCACAATGATAACTTTGAATAAATGGTTTAGTATTTTTGGAACTTCAAGGTTTTAGCACTCTTGTATTGTTGAAACCTGAACTACTTGTGAAACTCCATAATTCTCGAGCGCCCGAGGTCTTACACTTTCTATACTTGGGTTGTAATGTTTTATTTTTAATTGATGACAAGGAAAACCTTAAGTGTGGGGGAATTTGATGAGTGAAAATGTTCATGTATTTCATATCATTTTGTACACTCATTTGGTTTGTATTAGAATTATATTATAGGATTTGATACTAAATCCAGTGTGTCTTTCATTCTCAAGCTTTGGGTAGTACTTAAAGATGAGAGAGAACCAAAAGAAGCATTCTAGACCTTATGATGAGTGTACAACATTCATGTATTTCATATCACTTTATACACTCATTCAACATGTATTAGAATCATGTTGTAGAATTAGATGCTAAATCTAGCGTGTTTCACATTCTTAGGCTTAGGGCGGCACTTCCAGATGAGAAAGAGCTAAAAGAAGCTTTCTAGACACTAAACGAAGAAGTTAGAGCTCTATTGGCATTATTTTAATAAGTACAAGGCAAAAATATGTGGCTTACGATCTACCTTATGGTCGTAAATAGATTCCAGAGAACCTTGCGGGCATACTTATGTCCATCAGGAGGATTCAGAGCCAAATCAGAGAATCTTATGGGCATAATTTATGCCCATAAGGGCCATCCAAAATAGTTTATGACCACAGCATATGCCCATAAGAGCGATCGCAAGAAGCAACACAGTGAAGCTTACGGTCCAGCGCTTACGACCGTAAGTTGAACCATAACTCAAATAAAAGACCTTACGGATATGACTTACGGCCATAAGTGTTCCCGTAAGGCTTGCGACCATCTTTTTCAACTCTCTTACGGCCACATCCTTACGCCTGTAAGTAGCCTGTAAGCAGTCGGGTATAAATAAAACTTATGAGGATTTTTAGGGCATTCTTTATTTTATTCTTTAGGTTTCTTTTGGGGAGGTTCTTGGAGGTAAGTTAGGGAAGAAAGGATATGAATCTCTATCACTCAAGGGGCTATTTCAAGGGAGATTTGGATCTACATTGAACGGGATTGTAGATCGTAGCCATCAAGCTCACCTTGGCAGTGTGCGTAGAAGATTTCCTAGGGCTTCTCCTATGATCCTCCATTGGCACGATTGAGAAGGGGTTTTTTATGTTTTCCATGTTTTCTCCTATTACTTGTATCTTGAATGCTTGCCCTCCAATAATGGAGGATTAATTTGTTAGATGTTTGGGCGTAGTTGGAATCTAGGATTTATACTTTGACTATAGTTGTTGACGCTTGTGCTCTTTCATTTCATTAATTGTAATTTATATTTTCATATCTAATTGTGTGTTTTTATTGAATGATTTCTATTGTGGTGAGAGCCCTCTAGTTTTCATACGTTTGATGTGCATGATGACGAGAAGAAATTCCCAACTAGCATAAACATATTACAATTCCAGGGGATTTTGAGTAAGCCTCTAGTTATGGTACTTGGGAGACCCCGTTTCCCTCAATTCTCCCGAGTGAGTTAGTGATAATCTCCGTACTCTTTGCAATCATGTGGAGTAGATTTTAGGAGAAATTGCATCTCTACTCTGTATTTAGATTAGGTGTAATCTATCTCTTTGAGGGAGATAATCTACTTACGAGATTATCATTAGCTCACTGTGAGGTTTCATAGAGTGTTAATGCGATTGTGTGGATATCTGTATCAACTCTGCACCTATTCAGTTACTCTTAGCCTGAGAAATCAAGGTTTAGTATAATTCTGGAAATCTCTCTGTTTGAATCAAAATACATACTTAGACAACCTTTACCATGTATTTCATGACCCTAGATAGATAATATGCCCAGACATTGTTTCTTCCCCTGACTTCTCTTCTGTTTTATTTTTACACTTCTTATTTCATTCTCTTTTGTTTACACATACTTCACTTGATCGATTGGGTTAATTCTCGGAAGTAGGGCTAATACTAGTATTCACTTTCTTACCTGTGAACCGACACTCTGCTTTACACACACTATTATAACGTGATTGACACATACACTTGTGTCCCTATCACCTTAAACGAAGAAGTTAGAGCTTTTTTGGCATCAATTAAACAAGGACAAGGCAAACTGGATGGTTTATAGACAACTTAAAGTCTGTTTACAGCCATAAGCATTTTTTAGAAAACCTTGCGGGCATGTTTATGCCCGTAAGGAGGAGTTTAGAGCCAAATCAAGGGACCTTATTAGCAGGGCTTGTGCCCATAAGGATGCCCGTAAGAACCATCCAAAGGAGTTTACAACCAGAGCTTATGCCTGTAAGGGGTGGTCGCAAGGAACAGGACAGCGAAGCTTACGATCAAACACTTACGATCATAAATTGAACCGTAATACAGATAGAAGACCTTGCGGATTGGACTTACGGCCGTAAGTGATCCCGTAAGGCTCACAACCCATCTGATCCAGCTCTTTATGGCCCGTAAGCCATCTCCAACCCAAAACTCTATATTTGGCGCTTCAGTACTCAAAAATACAGCTTCTACAGTGAAAGTTTCTCCAACCATCATCTCTATTTTTAACTCTAAAATAAAATATTCTTTTTATTTCACAATTTATAAATTCATACTATCAACAAATCTAATCATCTTTAAATCTTTTCCACTTTTAACCATTGAATTTAAATATACTATTTAAAATATGATTTTAATTTTTATAATTATTATAAATATTTATTAAATATAAAATAAAATCCAATTGGTCAAAAAATGAAAATACAAAAATAAATATTACATTAATTACTTAATAAAAATATAACATACAAACAAGCACCATTGGTAAAAACAACACATTATTGGAAACTAGACTATTAGCCCCATCTACTTCAAACTTTATTTTGGGTGTCGTAGGTTTTTTTCTTATATATCGATGATAGTGTATGTTTTAAGATTATTTTATATGTTTTTATCTTATCGTTCATGTAATTTTTGTTAATTTAATGAATTTATATTTTGCAAATTATTTTCTTTAATTTAATAAGTCTTATTAATTAAAAAATACAAACTTAAATTATAAGTTATTAATTTAATTAAAATATAAAGTTATAAATATAAATTGTAAAGAAATAAAACTAAAATTAAAAAAAGAATTAAAAACAGAAAATTAAAACCAAAAATCAAAACATAAATAAAAAATAAAATATAAAATATAAATTTAAAATAATTAAAAGAAAAATTTAAAAACAAAAATTAAAAAAAAAGAATTAAAAAAATAGAAAATCAAAACTGAAATTGAAAACATAAATAAAAAATAAAATTAAAATTAAAATAACGCTGCTACAGTGGCGCGCAATATCATGCGCGCCACTGTAGTAAAATCTTAATGTGGCATAGAGAATGGCGCTTGATTAGAGCTTCTCTGTGCCAAATCCAACAATTTGCTTCAAGTCCAACGCTGGGTTGGAGATGCCCTAAGTAGCCCGTAAGCAGACGAGTATAAATAAGTCTGATGAGGATTTTACGACATTCTTAGGGTTTTCTTTTCTTTTATTCTTGGAGGCGAAGTAAGGGAAGAAGGGAGATGAATCTCCAGGGCTCAAGGAGCGATTATAAGGGACATTTGGATCCACATTTAAGGGAATAGGAGATTGTAGCCGTCAAGCTCACCTTGGCGGCGTGCATGGAAGCTTTCTTAGGGTTTCTCCGGTGATCCTCCTACGGCACGATTGAGAAGGTGGTTTCCATGCTTTCTATGTTTTGTTCCATGTCTTATATCTTGGATACTTGCCCTCCATTAATGGAGGGCTAATTTGTTAGATTTTTAGGCATAGTTGAACTCTAGGGTTTACTTTTTGATATTGGTTGTTGGATTTTCATGATTTAATTGTTTTTCTTATTGTAATCCATTCTATTTGAATCTAATCACGTGTTTGAATGCTTGATTATTAACGAGGCGAAAGCCCTAACCATCATACTTGGTGTGCTTTGTGATAAGTAGAAATACCCACCTATCATAGACATGGTATGATTAGAGGAAATTGCGAGTAAGCATGGGTATAGGGCACTTTAGAGACTTCGTCTCCCTCAATTCTCCCCAGTGAGTTAGTGATTATCTTTGTGCTCTTTGCAATCATGTGGAGTAGATTTTAGGAGAAATAACATTTCTACTCTGTATTCGGAGTAGGGGTAATCTCTCTCTTCACAAGGGAGATTATTTACTCAAGAGATCGTCATTAGCTCACGGTGAGGTTTCATAGAGTGTTAATGTGATTGTGTGGATGTTTGTATCAACTCTGCACTGATTCTGTTACTCTTCATCCTTGAAAGGGGGTTTAATATAATTCTAGAAACCTCTCGGTTCAAATAGGATTACATACATAGACAACCTTTATCCTGTACTTTATAACCCTAGAGAGATGCTATGCCCGGACATCGTTTCTTCCCCTGATTTCTCTCCGGCTTTATTTCCATATATCTTGTTTTTATTCTTTTTTGTTCACACACACACACACACACACACACACACACACACACACATTATTCGATCAATTAGGCTAATTTTTGAAATTAGGGCTATGACTAGCATTCTCATTCTTCCCTGTGGACCAAAATTCTGCTTTATGCACACTATAATTATTACACGATCGGCACGTACACTTGCATCCCTATTAAAAATCATAAAATTAGCTCTTCTTGTCGGCTAATTTAGAAGCACATCATTACTATTTTTGAATTTGTCAAAGTTTCTCTCCTTTATCTTAACCTTTAATCCATTCAACTCTTTATAAGAGTGGTTGAGATTTTCAAACTCAAGCTTGAGTTCATATAATTCTCTCTTGTTCATGTCTTTAAATATAGCATCATTCTTAACTTCTTTCTTCGTCTATGCCATGTATCCATACTATTCGTGACTTCCTAACTTATCTTCGATCTTTATCTTCACAACAAAAGTGGGTAGATGATCAGAACCAAATCTTTCACACATATACTATACTTGCAGTAGTTTATTTAAACTGTGTAGATAGAACAATAGGTCTTTCACTCTCTATTTCTTCACTATTATGCTTGGATGACTTCTATGGTCTTCTTGCTTTGTGGAGCCTACCTCGTAACTTTCATTTTCTTGTTGGGGCTTTTCTTCTGTCTTACCCAACCAGAAATTTACAATACTTTTATTTAATAGTGACAACATATGCAAATAACTTTTCTCACATAGGTGTTTTATTTACTTGCAAATAGACAAAGGAGAGTTTATCTATCTTTACTTTTCTAGATCAAGACAAATCTCTAATACCACTTGTTAGAAGCAACGGTGGGCACAAATTATGAGCATTACAAATCTCTGCATGTCGCATTACAACAGAAGCTGCAACTCAATTGAAGTTAGAAGTTTGGCCACGTTGTAAGCTTAGTTACAACAAGAGTTGCAACATCTAGGTTGTAAGATGTCCAAATTATGAGCCAAGGAGATTATAAAAGAGGGAGGTACTATATTTGGAATGTAGAGAAGTCTATATAAATGACCCTACTATGAGATTTAGCATGAGCTAGTACTGGACGGAGACCCAAGTGTGTAGGTGAGAGAGTGGACATCAAGCAACCTAGAGAGGATTCTTGTATACCTTTGTGAGGTTGAGTGATAGTGTTGTATTCATGTTTATTCTTCTCTTTTAGTGAATTTTTATCTCCAGGCTTGACCCCTCATATGTAGGTAAGTTTTAGTGAATTTTTATCTCCAGGCTTGACCCCTCATATGTAGGTAAGTATTGTGCTGAATTGGGTTAGCAATTTTGTATATCTCTTTTCTTTTTTGTTTGTGTATAATTGTGTGGGTGATTGCATTGGAGATTTAGTGAATTATAATCCACAATATACACAGCAGAACTAATAGAATTGAATCAATTTTAATTTTGAGAGCTTAAGCATACCTTTGATTTAATTTGAACTTAAAAATGTGATTATTGAGTTATATATATATATATATATATATATATATATAATAAACAATATATTATATGATATTTTATAAAAAATAAAATTTATATCACTAATATTGAAATTAATGAGTTTAATTCATATAAAAATTTGCTATATATGATATTATTGTTGAGCTAACAAGAAAAGCTCAATTAAGCATGTTTTAGCTTGATTCATCTTGAAATTAGTATCAAAATTAGCTTAAACTTAATCAAACTTGTTTTAGCTAGAGTTCAACTAGAAATTAATGTTAAGTTTGAATATTAATTAAGTTTAACTCCGGCTTCTTACAAACAACTTGATCAACTATAACCCTTGGATTAGCCAACGACCTTCGGGTCTATTGGTACACGGGTCGCTGATAGAGCTCTCATCGAGTGGTGAGAGTTCGATTCTCGGCTGAGAGCACATTTCTAAGAGTTGTAAATAGTGGTTGTGTATGGGTGGTTCCAGCGCTCACGTGAGCGTGGCCCTGTCCCCACTTGTTCCACCGAGGCTTGTGCACGTCCCTGGGTCTCTAGTGGGTTCGCCCCGCTCCTCTTCCCCAAAAACTATAACCCTTGGATAAGTTTTTGTTGGTTTAGATTTAAGGTGGTGTTGGCATCAATAATTCACCCATTAAAATAAAATTTCAATACATATGTCCACGTGCTTTTTCATACGTACACATTCATTCAATCATGTCAAATTTCATATAATGTAACTAATTGAGGTAAAAATAAGCCAGTTTGACTCAGCATTAGGAGGGACGGAAGTATATAAAATATGCCATTTTTAAAGGATCAAAATGATATATCTTTTCCATATTTTAAAAACCAAATTAAACCAACATTGACCATATTTAAATAGTCATTCTCAAATTTATTGCAAATTGTGAATTAGAAGATTTGAAAAATGTTAAAAAGAGATGTTGATAATTCAATTGTAAGTATCAAGGAAAACGAATATATGTTTTTCTATATTTTAGAAACCTAACCAACATTGACAATTCTTAAATAGTCATTAGTCAGTTCATTTACTAATTATGAATTAGAAGATTTGACAAAATGTTGGAAGACATTTTTGATGTTGATAATTCAATTATAACCATTAGGGAAATCAAAAGTTGTACTTTATTTTTCTGACAAGTTTATAAACAGTTATGAATAATTTTACTTATCACTAAATACACATAAGCTTTGAGAGTTAAATATCTACATATTGGACAAATAACTAGTCAACAACCATTAATTATTATAATTTTAAGGTGCATTTAGAACAAAAGATAATTCCTTGCTAGTTGATAAAAAATTTGAAACCTACCCAAATATAATATTTGGAATTTTGTAAAGCACAAATAACTTCTGATATATTATATATCCTAAAAGCTATGCACCCATGAGGATGGTTAATAATAAGCCATGGTTACATGTTCATCAAATTAATTACTCATCTTTGAGAATGGGAATATTGTAATTTGCTTCCTTGTTCTAAAACCAATGAACTAAGGTTCCTATTGCTTCATATTTGGAAGTCTGGATCATTTACCGGGAACAGAATAGGGAGGAGATGAAGTGCACAATATTAGTATAGTTATCGTATTTTTATTATATTAAATGTATAAAATATTTAGAAAGTATCTATATTTGTGCATTTGTACGTGTCACAACTAGTATTAATGTATAGAACAAGGTTCCTATTGCTTCGTATTTGGAAGTCTGGTCCATTTACAGGGAACAGAATAGAGAGGAGATGAAATGCACAATATAAGTATAGCTATTGTATTTTTATTATAATAAATGTATAAAATATTTAGAAAGTATCTATATTTGTGCATTTGTAAGTGTCACAACTTGTATTAATGTTATCTGTTTGTAAGAGGCTTTTATTGTTTATTTCTAATGACTTGTAGCTTTTGGTTCTCGGACTGAAAATGGGAGGAGTTGCATATGAATTAAAATGAGCGGAGGTGAAATAAGAGCGAGAATAAAGAATATTGTGTTTGGTTAGTAACTATGAGAGGGTAATTTATTAGAAATAAAAATTTTTAAAAAATGTGATAAAAAAGATTTTTAAACAGTTAATGTAAGGGAATAAAAAATAATAATGTTAATTAGATTAAATAATAAATATTTTTTAATTATAAAATATTTTGAGTTGTCATTTCTATTGAACTAAATATTTCACATTAATTATTATTTATTATTCAAATTATTTATTTAATTATTATTTAAATTAAATTATTATTTTTATTTATTATTTGGATAAAATCAATAAACGAAAAAGTAAAGGATAAACGGGTGTGGCAGTGCACCAGTTATAGTGCCTTGTAATTTGAGAGGCTCAAACTCAAGATCTCTCAATCACAAACACAGGTAGTTACTAGTGAACTAACCCACTGTTCCTTATTTTTAATTTTTAGTTATTATTATTTCACATTAATTATTATGTATTATTTAAACTATATAATTAATTATTATTTTAATTAAATTATTATTTTTAATTATTAGTTATTATTATTTCACATTAATTATTATATATTATTAAAATGATCTATTTAATTATTATTTAAATTAAATTATTATTTCACTTTAATCATTATTTATTATTAAAATTATCTATTTCATTATTATAATAATTTAATTATTATTTTAATTATTACATAAAAAGGGTAAATTAAATATTTCACTCTAAAGAGTGAGCAAGAAATGAATAATATAATCCTCTTATTTTTGAGAGATTGTTCACTCCTCACTCAATCCTTATTTATTACTCACCCACTTCTCTCCCACTCTCATTCATGCATAGTCATCTAAACAATTCGTTAAATTTATAAAGTAATGATTCCAACTCTAATCCGAAAAAAAAACACTTATTTTTCAAAATCTTTAAATAATGAAGACTTTTCTTGTTTAGATACAAAAAAGAGTACCCAAACATAAATGAAGACAATAATTTTATTTTAAACATTTCAAAAGTTTAATCTCAGACCACATATTAGAGCCTAAATGTTTCAAGGACATTATTGGTGCCATGCATGGACATAATTTTGTGGTCACATAAAAATAAGTGCAACAAAATAAATCTATATTTTGAATGATATGAATTTTATTAATGTTTTCAATGAGAAAAGAGATGTATTGGTGCAACCATGAATAAGGAAGATGCATATATCATTTGGTATAATGTCTAGAATTAATTAATTAATAGGTTTAAGAAGGAGTTGTGGGGTATTTGATAGTGAGGTTTGAGAACCTATCGGCAAGTGGGATTGGTCCCATAAATTAGTTCAACATCTTTGTGGAAAACAAATGTCGATTGATTATTTTAATTAATTATTTATTTTTTTAAAACAAAATAATGCTTTGAAACTTATATTAAAACTTAAAATTAATTATTATAAAATAAAGATGCTCATTGAAAGGGAAAGACGAAGCAAGTGGCCAAGTGAATAAAATACTATTATTTAAAATAATAATAGTCATTTTAAGATAAGACATTGTTTGATTTTCAAAAGCTTTATGAATAAAAGATTTTCGTATTCGTAAGTGTTATTGCATTTATATAGTTTAGTGTATTGTGTTTGAGAGAGTTTTTTTTTTTTTTTTAATGAAATGGGGTTGATATAGTTTGAGTAACCAGACTTTACTTTGGTCTATATTTCATGTTAAACACTATGTTAATAGAATTAAAACATAACTATAACTTTCATTTTCATTTTTGATTTTATCAAATTGGTTGAACATATTTTAATTTGTAAATCGTAAACAATGTGAACCACAAATTATATGGAACATTAGGCTTCGTCCAACATTACAACTGGGATGCATAATACAAGTTAGTACTTACTACGTAGTACTATTTATTAATTATATATAAATGGTTATTAGAAACTAATTAAAATTAATATTTCTTTAACAAAAAATTATGCCAATTAATCGGAATTATGAACTCCACTATCATGTAGTTCTAACATACATGCATATCGATATATATCTTTATAATTAATAAATGTACATTTCAAAGGAAAAAAAATACACCAGAAAATAAGTTGGTTGATCTTTTACTTTTTCAATTCATTTTTAAAGAGAAGTTATAATTCAATAGATTTAGCTTATTTTGAAATCTCATCATAATCTAAGTTAACTACACCATAAACTTTTTGAATATATTAAAATTAAGATCCATGCTATACTTCTTCAGTTTCTATTTATACCACAGGTTGTTTTTGTTTTTGTTTTCTTTTCAATGTGCATTCATAATTAATTAGGATGTATTTTTTGCTTTTCTACTCTAATTTTATTCAGTAGGCTATTTTTTTCTTCGGTTTTTGTTTCAACAAAAATCTATAATTTTAAAAAATAATTTCTTAGATAAATATGACTTTTTCATACTACTTTTATAAAAATCAAATTAATTAATAAACAACTTTCTATGCTTTAATACTATATTAAAAATAGAGAGAATTAAAATAAAGATAAAACTTTAAACTAATTTAGCAAAAGTGAGATCTACTTTAAGATCGTCTTATATATATAAAAAAAAGTATATCAAATCCCCACATCTCCAATTGAAACCTTTCTCGGTTTACGCACTATCATGCTTTAATTATTTCTAAACAACATAACTAGTGATCCAAGTCCTAACGCATGCATGGGTGCACCACTTGTTTCATGTTTTTAACTTAAAAATAAAAAATAAAATTCATGTCTAACAATATTTAGATTTTTTGTTGTGCATATTTGCTTATTTTATTGATCATAAAATTATATTCAATTCGTGCTCTAGAATCCACTTGCATGGTAAACAACTACCTCTGGACGGAAGGCTTTATATTATATATATATATATATATATATATATATATATTTTTAAAATTTTTGAATGATAAACTCTTAATTAAGTTTTTTCACCAGCATCTTGGTCTAAAATTTAGATTATTATATTTTTCTTTAATTAAGTTTTGAAAAATCTTAAATTAAGTACAAAGAAAGATTAAGATAAACTTTTGTACTTCATTTTGCGTTTGATTTTTTCTTCTTCTCTACGTACGTATTGAATAATTTATTAATTTCTTTAAACCAGAAGATATCTTCATTATTAGCATATATTATTTATATACTAAAAAAAATCATTTTACAAGTCATAAAAAAAGACATCCAAAAAACTAATGCAGACTTCTAATAGACAAAAATACAAGTTGTGACAGGTGTGTACATGCACATATGGATACATTCTTAAATAAATACATGCACTAATAATATTAAATACATGAATAAATAAATAAATAAATATACACTTAACTCTCAATTTGTTTCCTATAAAAGGGGTAATAGAGTATGCAAAGCTTCATAAGGTTGTAACATCAGAGGAAATAAGAGCTTTTGGATTATTGGCTTGAGAGCAAGGCAAACAGCCTCATTCACAAAGGTGAGTTAGTAATTTAATTAACATTTAATCATGGCTAATTTACACCTAAACATTTTCATGACATTATAGGATATATATATAATTAAGTGAGAGGTTAAGCATATATATATTGTATTTATTCCCTCCTCAAGCATATTTATTCTTCCTTGTATTTCAGGATATATTAGGTCGGAGATTAAACAAGTTTGATTAAATCCAAATATCATATTTGGGTAAATTGTTGAGATAAAACATTTCAATTTTTGTTGATAGTAGGATTTATAGGCTTTTTCTCTAAATATCAATAAAACTCATACTAAAATTATAATTGCTTTTGAGTTAACTAGTCTTTATTTTTATTTTTTATTTAAAAATCACAGTTATTGAAGAAGAAAATGCATGCAGCTTTGGATTTTAATAACTATTTTTTTAAAAAAAAAACTTGGTGAAATAATTTAATTTTATTTTGGGTATTTAGTTAAACATTGAGAGGTTTAGGTAAAAAAAAAAAAACTATTTTTTTAGATGGGTAATCAGCAACATACTCATATAAAAAGCATATTACTTATATTCCCCAAAATTTATTCTTATTTACTTATATATATATATATATATATATATATCTTCTTCTAACATAATAGCAAAAAATATTTTACCAAGATTTAAGTAAATATGATACTCATTGGACCAAAGAGAGGGCAATATACTAGTAAAAGTTCTAGAAAAAATAAATATCTCCTAATGTCCAGGAGAACGAAGACTGTTTTTACATATGCAGAATTTAAATTCAAAATTACTTATTTAATTAATCGAAGTCTCTATCACTTGACCAACAAATCTAAATTGAGTGATTTTAACCACTTTGATAGGAATATTTAATCAATTTTCTCCTGTCCAAATCAAAGATGAAAGCCAATAATGACTTGGGGCTAAAGTTGGTTTTAACCCTTAAAATAGAAAGAAAATAAAAAAATGATCCAAAAAGGGCCAATTTTTTTATTGATTTTAACCCCTAGTCAGTGAAGTGGCATATCTGCCTTTATCACTTGTCTGCTGGCATGGTTATGTGAGATTGATATATGTTTATTTATTTATTTTAAAGAAATTATAATATGATTATAATTTTTATTAATTAAGTGCATTTTTAGTAGCCATTGCTACAAGAAAAAATGGAGAGGATAACTTCCGAAGTAGTTTCTTGTTCTGAAACAAATCCCAATCCTCAGACAGAAGTTGTATTTCCTAATGTAAGTACTGAATTCCATTTTTTTTTTTTTTGGCCTAATTTTCAATTTTTCTGAACTTTTTATGACTTCTCTCAAACTTATCCTATTAATTCAGAAATACATCAGTCATTATGTTTTCATTTTCTCACATTTTCATTTTAAAAAATAACTGTTAAATTGCATTGCTTTGTATTCATTCTCTGTTCAGGTATCAGAAGCCAATGAACAACATTGCTCACATTCAATTTGTATCAGTCTCCCTGCATCTCCTTCCAAATTTATAGCCGAACGAGCTAAAAAAGTGTTATTCACTGACGATATCGATGAAAATACTCGATTTGATGCAAAAAAGCCGAAGCTTGCAGCAATTCATTCTCAGTCTATGTTATACACAAATGATGAGACGAAAGGCTCAGAAACTACTGAAACTAACACTATCTCACCTGATGTATTATTTAATACTCTCAAGGTATACACATACACTCTCATGCATTTGAATGTGAATTCATAGTCAATCAAGACTTACATATCAAATAAACTCTCATTTGCAGAAATCAGAGAACCAACCATTTCTTCTACGTATCCCGATATCATGTTTCGGTATATGTCTCGGAGTTGGTAGTCAAGTAAATTTGTGGAAAACTTTGGCAACTTCTCCATCCACAAGGTTTTTGCATGTGAGCCTGAATGTCAATTTCGCTCTTTGGTATATGTCACTTGCATTGGTCGCTACCGTATCAGTCTTGTACATTCTCAAGATCGTCTTCTACTTCAAAGCTGTTCAGCGAGAATATTATCATCCAATCAAAGTTAACTTCTTCTTTGCTCCATGGATAGCTTTACTTTTGATAGCAATCGGCGCACCGCCCTCAATTGAAGTAAAATTGCCTTCTCTACTCTGGTATGTGCTCATGGCTCCACTCTTGTGTCTTGAACTCAAAATCTATGGGCAATGGATGGCAGGAGGCCAACGCCGGCTTTCAAAAGTCGCGAACCCATCCAATCATATAGCGATCATAGGAAACTTCGTCGGCGCATTGCTTGGAGCATCAATGGGGCTCAAAGAAGGGCCTCTCTTCTTCTTTGCCGTCGGCTTGGCTCACTATACTGTTCTATTTGTGACACTCTATCAGAGACTTCCAACCACTCAAACACTGCCTAAAGAGCTCCATCCAATGTTCTTCCTATTTGTAGGTGCACCTAGTGTTGCTTGTGTTGCATGGGAGAATATCATTGAGGATTTCTACATTGGTGCTAAGATCATATACTTCATCACTATGTTTCTCTACTTCTCTTTGGTAATTAATTAAACTTATTCTTTTGTACTTCTTATCGATTAAACTTAATAGCATGTTAATTTTTTTTTTCTGTTCTTTCAGGCTGTTCGGATAAACTTTTTCCGGGGATTTAGATTCTCATTGGCATGGTGGGCATATACATTTCCAATGACTAGTGCTTCTATTTCGACAATTAGATATGCAACCAAAGTCAAGAACCCATTTACTCAATCAATGTCCATTGCACTGTCTTCAATTTCGACAGTTATAGTAGTAACTCTAATTCTGCTGACAATATTCCATGGACTTGTTCTTCGAGATCTTTTCCCGAATGATATGTCCATAACTGTTGCAGAACAGTTATCCAACACAAGCGGGAAACAAACCGGAGATATTGAAGAATGTCTCTCAGGAGATGGTGATGATGTTTGAATTCACTCTGTTATACTTTGATTTTAGCTTACAAATATTAAATGTAAGTTCTATGCATGTCTAATGAGTGGAAAACAAAAAAATTTATAACATAATTAATTGCCAAAGTTTGAAAGAATTAATATAATCAATTTTCATATTTCTGTTTCAGTTGTTCACAAAAGAAAAATGTCAATAAGTTAAAGCAATTCAATGAGGAGTGCAATTGCTTGAGTATCCATTTGTTATTATAAAACCCATGATCATTTCTTTTGTTGAAATTGTCATGGCCTGAACACATTGTTTGCATATGAGTTCATATGGCATATCAGCAACTACAAGCATCAGCTATCAACCACTAATTTTTAGTCTGAATAACATATAAATTATTAAACAAATCAAAACCAATTAATTTTTTTAAGAAAAGGATCTTATTTAAAATAACATATGATTTTCATTATCACAACTACTATAAATCTCAACAAAACCACATAAATGGCTTCCTTTTTCAGTTAACAGAGCTGCACAGCAGTAAAAACAGGAAAAGAAACTAAATTCTAGACAGGTGGAAACGACAGCTCTAACACTAGCTACATAATTCTCCTTGTAATGCAAAGTCTTCAGCTCCAATGACAAGTTGGCATAAGTGTTGAATAATGTTTGGCTCCCAAATTTTAAACCCATGTGTACCAAGATATCTGCAACCCTGCTCTTTCTCCTATGCAATGATGCTTTTCCCATTGCAAGCTTTGGTTATGTATAAATTTAATTCTCCTCTGAATAGCATTATATCTCTCACAAAGCTTGAAATTTCTTTTCTTGAGGGTGTAAATTGTTGTCATTGAGTCAAAACAGATATGAACTTATTACACACCAATTCGAGTGATAATATCTTGTTAGGAATAAGTAGGGTTGGTGTACTAGATTATCACACAAAATCAATTCGGAGGCACATTTTCACTGTCCATAGAGAGATTTGTGCGCTCTATCACAAAGATCTCATAAGAGGGGTTTATGCGGTCTCTCCCAGGATACAACCTAAAATCACGACTTAGGAAAAATGTGATTTTCCGAAACCTCATTACTTTAGATGGAAAAGTTGGAAGACCAAGTTGTTTTAATGCAAATGACTTCTATATCATCAAATGACTTAAATTAACTAATATTATAGCCTCCAAAAGACTCTTTAGAAGAGTTACAATTTTTCCCTTAATGAAACCATTAACCCTCAAATGATGCATGTGAAGTGTTACATCCTTTAGGTCTAATAGTATTATTGAAAAGTCACAATACTCTTTCAAATATATTAATTCATTTAACCACTCAATAAATGTTTTTGAAAGGTTACATCTTTTGGGTTACATTTATTTAATATTAAAAATCTACATAACATTACTCCACTAGATTGTTAATATTTACAAATCACATGTCTCCAAACAATATGAGTGTGCATAAAGAATGTTATCGCCAGATTTGAACCATTCTATAGTGTAAGCTCTCAAAGCCAAAAAGGAAAAACTGGTGACTAGGTTGCTTGAACCAATTATCCTATATGTCTCGATCTGAGAACAAACACACACTCACACCCTCCTAATTAAAGAGATATATATTGGTAGCACTTTAATATGGCCATGTGCTCATCTTGGAATAGTAAGCATTTACAAGAGATATATTAGTAACTCTTGTTAGAAGCGGCTCCACTTCTATACTTAGGTGGGATCAAAACCAACACATAGTTTACCATTATGAAATATTTTAACTATATCTCATCCTTAGTTTAACTATGATACTCGTGTACTGACAATTCACAACAACTTGTTCTAACCCCTTGAACCTCGAAACTAGTGATGTGCTAGAATGAGATAGGGTCCCATTGTGATGAATTATAAGGGTTTTAAGCCCATCTTGGCTGTACTTGCAATAATTTTATCTCGAGACAATGTTTTAATTAATGGATCTGCTAAATTATTATTTGTTCTCACAGATATAATGCCTATAACTCCATCATTAATCAATTGTCTGACATATTCATGTCTTAGCCCAATGTGTCTAGACTTTCCATTATAAACCTTACAATGGGCACGAGGCATAGTCAACTCACTATTACAAAAAATAAAAATTGTAGGCACCGGTTGTGGCCACAAATCTATTTCCATTAACAGATTTCTAAGCCAATTTAGCCTTTTTACCTGCTGCCGCCAATACAAATAAATTGCCATATAGTGACAGTGTAAAATATGCTGGTAAAAGTAAAAAAATCTGTTGGTAAAGGTCCCAAAACCCTATACTGACGGTAAAAATACCTATTCCAACACTTATTTTACAGTTAGTAAAAGCCTTGCATGTATAGACCTATACCAATGGATATATCGTTTGTTGGAATAGACTTATTAGTTTTACTGACGGAATATGATTGTAACTATTAGTCATACTGTTGAGATAGTATCGTCAGATTGCTTACCCTATACCAACAATAAAAATACTTATTCCAACAATTTTTTTACCATTAGTAGAAGTCTTGTGCACATACATCTATACCAATGGTTATAGCTTCTATTGGAAAAGGTTCATGGGATTTACCAACGGAATATAACTGTAAATATTAGTTTTACCATTAGTAAAGCATCTCAGATTTATTTACCTTATACCAATGATAAAATGTATATTCCAATATTTTTTACCGTCAATAAAAATCTCATAAGCATAGGCCTATACCAATGGTTACAACATTTGTTGGAATAAATCCATTTGATTTATCAATGACTACAACATCCGTTGCTATAGATGTGTATTCAAAAAGACATGTTTAGCTTTAGCAATGACTAAACCGTCGGTAAAAATTTTTATATTAATAATTAATCTGTCAATAAAACTATTATTATTACCCCTGAAAATATATTATCATAGTTTAATAACTCATACACAATTAAATTAATTTATAATAAGTTAAAACAATCAATGCCATTAAAAAACACTAAAACATTCCACTAAAAATAAAAAAGAAAAACTATTACATCACCACTAACATATATTTATAAGGTACATGTCCAAAAATAAACTACCATTCAATCTTAACAATCAATAGTTCTTGCCTCAATTCCAAATCTAACACAAAGATAAACTACTTTCATTTATTGTCTAACAACCAAATAAAGTAACGAGAATTTTCCCAAGTAGAACTGATGTCATCTTCTAAACGGCATCACCTACAAGAACCATTTTTAAAAAAAATTCAATTAATAAGATATATGCAACAATAAAACACTAATATAAAGCTTAAAATAATAAACTGAATAATATAGAAAAAAAACTATAAGTAAAAT
Organism: Dioscorea cayenensis subsp. rotundata; assembly: GCF_009730915.1. Classification (NCBI taxonomy): domain Eukaryota; kingdom Viridiplantae; phylum Streptophyta; class Magnoliopsida; order Dioscoreales; family Dioscoreaceae; genus Dioscorea; species Dioscorea cayenensis. Next base: position 5,324,238 of record NC_052487.1, read on the forward strand.
AATATACAACATGCCATGTCTTCTTTTCATATGGAGACAATAAGAGCTTACCCGATGCATTTGAATTTGCTTGATGATTTGATTCATGAGAATGATTATTCCCACGAGGTGTTTGTTGATCACTAGAAGCATCAGGTACCTACAAATTATGTAAAATAGAAGTTAAAATTGTTTACACAACAATAGCTAAAAGGACTTGCAAGCTAGTAATAAACTTGTAAAGATTAAAAACAATGATAAATATCAAAGACCATAAAAAAATTATCAACAATACCATCAAAATCCTACAACAAACCAAAATAAAAAAATTAAATATACAACCATAAAAACAAAAGATGAACAAAACTTATATATGCCAATAAGAAAAAAATAAATGTATTTAAAAAAATGATAAATACCAAAGTCCATTAAAAAATTACCAACAATACCATCAAAATCCTACAACAAACCAAAATAAAATAGTTAAATATACAACAATCAAAACAAAAGATGAAAACAACTTATACGTGCCAATAAGAAAAAATAAATGTATTTAAAAACAATGATAAATATCAAAGACCATTGAAAAATTTCCAACAATACAATCAAATTCCTACAACAAACCAAAATAAAATAATTAAATATACAACAATCAAAACAAAAGATGAAAATACTTATATGTGACAATAAAGAAAAATAAATGTATTTAACCTCCCCTTCCCTTCCCCCTCCTTTTTTCTTCAATATAGACCATTGTGTGATTATAGACTAACAACAAATTTACTACTCTAATTTATATATATAACCAAATATACATAGTATCACATACCTCTCCATTGACTTTGAGAGTAATAGTGTTTAGGGCCTCTATGTTCTCATTAGGAAATTGTTTTTGAAATAATTAGATCATAGCAGTTAAAGCTTCCTTCAATCCTTGAACCTCAGCCTTCAAACCTTGTACCTCATTATGATATATGATTTGAGAACATGAAGGACCAGACTTGCTTGATGAAGTAGAAATTGTTCCCATACATCGAATACACCCTCTTTTCTCTGGTCTTTTAACTTGTGAATATACATTATTTTCCCATGAACACCTTTTAGGATCTTGTGAATTACTTTCACTTAATCCTTTCTTCATAAGTTTTTACAATATTAATCAAAAGCATGAAGTAAAAAAAAAAAAAATACTAGAACCTCTATTCCCTTGCCATCCATAATTCTACAAATCATTGAATTTAGTATAAGTGTCAAGTTATTAGAAAAAACAACTATTAATAAACAAATAGAATGAAGTTAAATAAATACCACAACAGAAGCTGCCTTTTCATTCACAACACTTCCATCTTTACAAGTGCGAGTCCGAGTCCGCATATACATTTCAACACGTAACAGTGGAATTTCATTAGATTCTTTAGTCTACAAAAATTACTTTATTTAAGTAGATATAACAAACTCAATTTCCCAAAATTCATAACATTAGTCAAAATTCAATAAAAAAAATTGTAAATCTATACCATAGTTTGAATAATAGTAGGGAATGATCTTGTTCATGCACAATGGGATTCATCTGATTTTGAAAGATTTGTTCTATTTGTCTCACTTTGTTCCTATATAATTTTTGAATATATAGAGTATAACATAATATAACATTATGTTTTGATTATCAAAACAATATAAATGGTATATAATGTGAAATATATAGATATACCTTCACTTTGTCAGTCAACTAATAAGTAGCAATTACCAAAAATTGTTGCTTGTCTACTCGAGGATCATTAATCTTTCTAGCCATTTCCTCTACTGTCTTGTGTTCATCATAATATTTGGACTTCAAAAAATTCTTCCATTGCCTCCACTTAGTACTCATATCAGACACCATCCAACTCTTAACCATTTGAGTTGTATTTTTATTTAAAGACTCATCATTCTCATGTGAATGAAACAACTCAAATGTGAATTTGGTCTAAAGTTTTAATAAAAAAATAAGAAAAAAAAAGTATTAGTTGAATGTTAATATATTGAAGTAAATTAAAAAAAATTAGCTTGAACATAATAAGATTTAATACCTCGATTACTTTCCATATTTCTTCCTTTGTAGAATCTGGGAACTCATGCCAAGTTGTGTAAGTAATAGGTGCAAAGTTAGGTATTCACATCATACTACTAATAAATCGAGTTAATTAGTAGTTTTTTTCTCCAATTGGTATACAATAATCATTTAACTTAACAACAACTCGTTTTTCATTATTCAAATCCCAAATATCAGCCATATGTGTAGGACCTCAAACTTTTTTTGGTTTAGAATTACCTACATAAAAGAATAACACAAAAAAAAAAGTTATAGTTAAATATAAGTACATGAAAATACATTAACTAATGCGTTAGGATTTATATAAGAAGTTGATGTCTATTCAGATTGTTGTCGAGGTTCTTTTGGTAAAAACTCAGTTCCTAAAAACACAAATTGTTATTCAGATAATGAGTCTGATTCGGATTGTTGTTGAGAAGTCGAAGTGCAATTTACCTTAGTGATATTTGACCATTTACGCTTTCCCATTTATCTGAAATAAAAAAACTAACATGATAATTCATTTCCTTATAAAAAATGGCTCAAATAAATCTTAGTTAAAAGAAAATAGATAATTTACCTTTATATGCTCTTAAAGTACATGCATTAACCAATATAATCAAAATATAATAAAATTTAAACACACAAGTTAAACTTCATACCCACATAGTCACATCAACAAAAAAAAATGAACAAACTTGGATTTGCAATCAACATTGATTACATGAAATTAAATCATAAAATAGATCTAAAAAGAGGTCCTCATTATAAAGAGCTTGTTCTTCTTCATGTGTCGTTTCCATCTCTTATGTGACCACCACTCCATCAACTTCATTTCAAACCCACTTTGAAGTGTCATGTGAGTCATCAACTTGTACTTCTGCACTCCTTTCATGCCTATCAAAGGATGATCCACCACCCATATCATATATGTCCCTAAGTTTTGCATGCTTGACAATAAGCCAATCTTTATTCTTTTCATCTTGAACATAAAAGACCTTCTTAGCTTGTGATGCAAAAACAAAAGGATTATCAACCAAATTAATTCCATTATGAGCAAGATGTGAAAAATTCACAACAGTAAAACCAAATTTATCTTTCTTCAAACCTCTATTTGGATCGATTCAATCACATTTAAATAAAACAACCTTGAATCTACCACTGTAGTTTAGTTGAATGATGTCAATTAAAGCCCCATAATAGTTAATTTCTCCTTCAATAGGTCATACATCCCTTGAACTTGCATAACCCATCATGTTAGCTATTACAACAACCCCACTATTTTGAGTTCTCAACCATCTTTCACGAGCTTTGGTGTGAAATGTAAAACCATTAACAATGTATCCAGTGTATCTCCTTGCCGTATCCATTAGGCCGTGAGCAAGTAGTCTAAGTTCATCAGTGATGTTTGCATTTTTCTTGTTGCTCCAATTGTGCAACCTATGTAATATCATACATAATTAATTAAAATTATGCTATAACTTAAAAAATTATAAGTAATCCAAACATGAAGTTACACTTATATGATCATGAAACCAATTATGAAATGTTTCACTTTGCAACTTTTGTATCTCATAAGGTGAAAGATGTGGGGAGCGATTACGCCTCTTAATAAATTGTTCATGCTTCCTAAATACAAAATTAAATATATCAAATAAAAGAATTCCAACTAATATAATTTATCACGCATAAAAATTTATATGATGAATTAATCTTACTGTAAAAATGGAGCAACTGCATCAGAATTGAACAACACATAATGATGTGCTTGCACCAAAGTTTGGTTGTCAAGTGTACTACGTGAGACCCTCTTACGCTTGTTACTACTAAAGCCTCTATTTTTTTTTTCCTTCCCAACGGTCTTCCGACATTTGTAAAAATGGATACATCTTCATCAATGACAACATTTCAATCTTCTTCATTTCTAGTTGATTGATTGAAGCTAGTTTCAATCCCCACTAAATATCATGAAGCAAAAGTTAAACATTCATTAGCTCAATAGCCTTCTGCAATTGAACTCTCTGGACTAGCTCTATTGCGCACATACGTTTTAAGCGTAAGAAGAAACCTATTCAAATATAAATATATGTATTAAATATAAAATTGAAATTTAGGTCTTTAAAATATATATTTAGTATGCAACATATACCTCTCAACATGATACATCCATCGATATATGACTGGACTAGCAAATCTTGCTTCATGTGCTAAATGAATAACAAATGTACCACTACGGTAAAAAAAGACGGAGGAAAAATTTTCTCCATTTCACATAAAGTTGAAGCAGTTCGATACTCAAGCAAATCAAAGTCACTTTTTTGAAGATCCTTAAAGCAAAGGTCTTTAAAAAAATTAGACAAGTCAATTAGAACTGAGCACACCTTTTCAGTTAAAGAGCATCGTATTGCTATGGGAAGAAATTCTTGCATTAATAAATGGAAATCATAAGTTTTTAGTCCTATGAGCTTCCGTTGTTTAAGTTGCACACAGCGTGAGATATTAGAAGAATATTCATCTGGAGTTCTCATTTCCTTGAGAATCTTCAAAAAAGTACTTTTTTTCCTCCCAAACTCATCTAATTGGAAGCTTGCAGTAAATATTGAATATTAGTGTCAGGACAAGTTTTGGGATGAAGAACACTCCTAATACCCATTTCAACAAGATCAAGTCTGGTCTTATAAGTGTCCTGTGATTCCCCATCTTGTCCAATCAATGTGCCAAAGATGTTAACACATACATTTTTTCCCATGTGCATGACATCAAGATTATGGCGTAATAGAAGATGTTTCTGATAAGGCAATGTGAAAAAAATGCTCTTCTTTTCCCAAGATCCATCTTTGCTACCATTCATATCTTCCATTTGTCTCAACACTTCAATACCGGATGATGGTGATGGAGCATTTCTAAATTCTTGTGTCCCATCAAAAGAATGTTTATCATTACGAAACATTTGGTTAGGTTTCAACGATCTACAATGGCCTTTGTAACAATGCTTTCTATTATATTTTAACCACTTAGAATTGGTATCATATCCACAACAAGGACATGCACTCTCTTCTTTAGTACTCCATCCAAACAAATTGGCATATGTAGGAAAGTCATTGATTGTCCAAATAATTGCTACGCGTAACTGAAAAGTTTGATTTGTGGCCACATCAAAAGTCTCCATACCAACTTCCCAAAGCATTTTCAATTCTTCAATCAATGGTCGCAAGTATACATCTAGATTGTTTCCAGGTCCTTTTAGACCAGAAATAAGCAAGGAAAAAAAAAATAAAGTTTGACTACTTCATACACATCCATAAAGGTAAATTATAAGGTATCAAGATAACATGCCAAGCACTGTGAACAATAGTCATAGTTTTGAATAGATTGAAACCATCAGAAGCTAATCTTAACCGAACATTACGAGAATCAGATGAGAATTGAGGATATCAAGAATCTAATTTTTATTCCAAGCTAGAGGTTCTATGGGATGTCTTTGCCATCCATCTTTGGTACATTCATGTTCATGCCAAGTTATTAGAGAAGCAGTTTTTGAAGACATAAATAACCTTTTTAATGTTGGAATAAGAGGAAACCATCGTAATATTTTGGTATCTTTCTTTTTCTTTTTTGTGAATGCATCTTCAGAATCACTTTTTCCATCATTTAAGCTATCTTTCTATCTTGAAGCTCCACATTTTGTGCATTTGTCTTGATTTGCATTCTCCTTCTAAAATAGTATGCAATCATTGAGGCAAGCATGAATTTTTTGATAACCCAAACTTAATGTAGAAATCTTTTTAACTTCTTAATACGACCTTGGCAATGTATTACCTTCTGGTAGAACAACTTTCAGTAGCTCTAGTAATGCATTGAAGGATTTATTGGTCCACCCATTAAAACATTTAATATGGAACAAATAGATGTCAAAAGAGAATTTTGGGAAATTCTTGCAACCCGGATATAATTTCACCTCAGCATCTTTAAGCAAGCAATAAAAATTGTCACTATGAATTCTGTGAGTATAATGTTGGTACCAGTGACTTTCTTCTGATTGCATTATATGGACATCAGCATTCATAGCTTCTTCAGCCATCATATCATGCAATAACTCATGAATATCATTGCCAAACACTGTTTCTTCTTCATTACTTATAATAGTAGAAGTAGCTACTTCCGTGGTTTCCCCATGAAAAATCCATCGAACATTTCCTTTAAGAAAACCATCACAAATAATGTGATCAAATGCCTCTTTTCTGGACACCCTATATATGTTCACACATTTAACACAAGGACACCAAATTTAACCATCTTCGGATAATTTGGCAAAGTCAAAATCTAATAAATTGATGACCCCATTTATATACTCTTCACTTTCTCTTGATGTAAGGTTTATCCACGTTTTATCCATAGGTTGAAGAATTAACATTGAAATAATAACAATAGATTTGAATTACTTGTGAGAATTTTAAAAAATTAAAATAAAGAATGAATTAGTTGGCATGATTTACATATCAATAATATCTGTATATAATATTCATTGGCATTTTATAAACATTAGTGTTTGCATTTAAAATATTTCTAGATGCCAATGCTTATTAGAGAAAAATATTATAAAAGTAATGTTATAATAGGAAAGATTTATTGTTAAATAGTTTACTAATAATGTTAAAAAAACTTAGATAGCAATCTACATGATTCCTTTGTTTAGAAAATGTTAATCAGACATCCCATGACATTAATCAATTCTTCCTCATGGTAGAATTGACTAATGAGCATGCATTTTGATCTCTTTTGCAACTCCAAAACTTAATTAGATGTCCTTTTATAAAAATAGCAATACAAGATTATTATCAGCAAACCATGTCTAGCTACAATGAAAAGTGAACCAAGAAATGCCCGTGATGAGCCAAACAATATATTCAGAATAGGCTAGGAGCAGTTTATTCTTTATGTTGCAATAGTCGTAAAATCATTCACCAAACACACAATAATTTTCCATGAAAATCACACTATATAACACTTAAAAAAAGGATTATAGCCAAGATGTCACCAAAGAATATCAATCTAAGGCATCCAAGAAAAAACAATAATAATAAAAGTCCATACAAGATATAGAAAAATATTATTTCTATTTTCTAACACATACTAAAAAGGAATGATATATATGTATACATATTTGTTAAATTAAATAAAATAAAAAACCATACCTTTGGGTGCAAAGCAACAACTGCAAAAGCAAAGACAAGAATCAATGTCAAAACAATGCAGAAGGTGTTAAGACCACAATCATATTCAGATGGAGTGAACTAATGGAAAAGAAGCCCTGAGAAGAAGAATGTTACCAGATAGCAAAAGTGAGACAATTAACAATGCCATGTACCTGCTATATAAATAACAAAAATTTTAAATAAGATTACCCTCTCCAGGCCACTAAGAAAATAATAAGAAGAGATTAAGAAATAGGATATCCAAACCAGAATTGTTCATCTCTCTGAACCCAGTTATCATTCCGATTATGGACAAAGTCCAACAAAAGAACCACTTGAACAAGAAGAAATAATCAAGATCCAAATTTAGAAATACTCTTTGACCAAAAACAAAAACATAAAGTAGGGAATTTTAGCCTTTAGCCCAGTGTAGCATTACAAAACATTATGTACAAAAGTTCAATGTGTTGTAGTATTACAAAACAAAAGGCCTTCAACACTGAATGTTAGAAACAATCACCTACCTGATAAAAGGCATTGATAGAAAATCTAAGGGATGGTGGTAACAATTATAGAATGATGATATGTGGCATAATAAAATTATAGTGCCACACAGAATATAATTCACAAATCATAAATAATAATAATCAATAATATGTCATAAAAATAATTAGAAAAATATTTTCAAAATAAATAATAGTGGGAATGAATGGCAGCTAGGCAATAATTTGGACACAGAAACAAACTATAAAACTTCAACAATTATAGTAATCCTTCAGCCAAGGGAAATTCAATTGAACAAAAAATGCCATGCTATATCACACATGTGATGCTCTCAAAGTTCTACTATTTTCTCTCATTCTGATTTTAATTAGCTGATTCATTACACTACAATTTTCAAACAGCGCATTCAGATAAGTAAAAGAAATGAAAAACAGAAAGGTTGAACATAACACAATGACAAAAAGCAAAAGAAAAAGGGAAACCAAAAGCTTTAAAGAGTGTTAAGAGTAAACATAAAGACAGAAAGTACCCCAAGAGAGTCACCAAATGAGCCACATTCCTGCAAGCTAATTCTCAGAGTTCATACTCTGGAAAATCATGGAAAGGAAATAAAGAAGTGAAGCTCTACACGTGCTATTCATGCGCCAACCAGTGGAGCAGCAAAGACATAGTAGTTGACAAAGGTTGAAGACTGTTTGGTGGGAAGATTAGGAAGGCTTGAAAAAGTCATGACCAAGTGCAGAAAACTGGTTGTTTCCCACCACATGCATACATGAAAGAAAATAATTTCAGGTACAAGATAAGTATAGTAAAATAATGAAACAATAAAGAAAAGGTGTGGTAAAATATGAAACCATGCTCCATTTAATACTTATGTATCAATTAATGATGGTGAAATACATTAGTTGATATCTGTTTGGGTACCACCTCCCAAAAATTAAAATAATAAACGAATACTAATGATAAAATTATTGAACCTTTAACCTTAAACTTTTTATACACCAAATTAAATCAATATTAATACAAGAATATTGTTCATTTGTCATGTACATTTACTCAAACAAAAACATCCCCTAATTTTCAGCATTTGATTTGTATTGTCAGTAAACCAATAGAATAAAGACTTTAAAAATTGCATTTAACAAACAAAAGCATCACGCAAGATAAGCAAATATAAAAATGGATAACTGGATATATTATCTTTTTGATTGTTTTATGCCAAATATTTACGTTTTAAAAAAATATAAAAGTAATAATATATGAAAACATACTCATGTTATGTCTCTCTCACACTCTCTAGTCAAGCAAAGCTATCATGACATGCAATAGAATAGATGGAGGTTAAGAAACAAGGACAAATGGAATAATGGATTTCCCTGATGAATTGATACATAGCAGACTATCTATTATAACAACTTAGCATGTTTATGAATAAAATTTTCACCTCACTCATCCTAAGCAGAAATCCACCATGAATGGGCCAGTGATTGTTGGCCAGACAACACCTGCAACAAGCAGTCTATGCCACCATCAAAGGATTAAAACATAGAAATCAAAAACCATAATATGGCTGATTATGCACTTGCTTTTGTAACCACTAGTGGCAACCATTGTTAAAATAATCACAAGGCAATAGCTAAAATTTTTGTCATTGAACAAATCCTTTTCCCATCCTTAAAACCTTTGAATAGAAAGGAAGAACAAGTGCAATGGCATTATTTTTGGTAAAATATAATATTAGCATTGCCTACTCCATGTAGAATCAACTCTATGTTAAAATGACAATCTCAGATGCTATATAATTTTCCCATTTTAACTATCACATCAAAAGAGGCAACCAAATTTTGTCACAATCATGCAATTTCTTTAAATGCAATAAGGAAAAGAAAAGAAAAGAAAGAAACAACAGATTTAATCACAATGCAAATAATGAGAAGAATGATACATGTCCACCCCTGCAGACCACATATAGACATAAAAAATCCCTAAATGAATGCAAAGAATGATACATACACACTAGTTATAATAGCACACCCTAAAATAAATATCTGCCTAGCTCTACATCCATGCATGCCTGGTGGAATTCACATGCAAGACAATGAGTTAATCAAAACAAAACCTTAATCCAATATTTACAATTCCCTGAACAAAAGAAAGCATGTGATAAAGTCTGACGTTCAATGGGAACTACTAAAAAGCTCCATCTATGAGCACTAAAACAGGAAGGAAAAAAGAAAAACAAAATCAATTCCGAAGGAACTTCTTCACATTCGGCAACAAAATCCTTTGAGATTCAAGAAACCCATCAAAGAGAGCGAGATTACCTGCCAAAAGGAGCAAAGGCAGTAGGAATCGCCCAAGAAAAACACCCCATTCTCCAAAGTCACCACTCCCTTCCCTCAAAGAACCCAAAATCCAAAAGCGAAAACCCTAATCCCACTCAGAAAACTAAAACCCATGTTGAGAAAATATCAAGAATCGTCATAGAAAATCCAAGAACTGGAGAAAAAACACCGATCCTTGCCCTAAATTTTGAGAATCATGATTTCACGTTCTGCAATTTCTCAAAATCGATCAGATCTAATGAAGGCCTCAACACCTCCGGCAACAATCAATGGCATGAAGAGAATATGAACAATGACCGTGAAGAGGCGCCGAGCAATGGCGGTGAAGTGGCGGATGAAGGGGTTGAAAAGGGGTTTGTTTATGTTTTAATATCTTCTGTTTTTTGATATAGTATTAAAATGTATGAAAATAAATATTTATGATTTATATTTTATAAAGTTTCAAGTTTATAAAGCTCTCTTATTCATTAGTTATTAATTATTTAAATTTAAATATTATAAAATTAACAATAAACTAATTTAATTTAACATAAAAATTATTTTTTTATTTTATATGAAATACTTATAATTTTATTAATATATTTAATGAACATTATTTGTTATTATAAAAGAGCAAATAAAACAATTATTCATTAAATATTTATTATTTAAATTTAAATATTAAAAAACTAACAATAAACCAATTTAATTGAGCATAAAAATTAATTTTCTATTTTTATATGAAATACTTATAATTTCAGTAATTTATATAATAAACATTATCTTTTAATAACATGCATTTTTTTCAAAATAGATATATAAAATATATTATAATCCAATGTTAAAAGTAATTTTAAAAATAATTAAAATCAAATATTTATTTATCAAAAAATAAAATATTTTTTTATTGGTTGTACTAATGAATGTTAATCTTTTAAATTTTTATTTCAATAATTGTTTATCTTCATCAAATTAAAAAGTATATGTTACAAATTAATTTATATAAAATAATAAGTTAAGTAATTTTCATAAATTTATAAATTAATTGATTAATTTATATATCCAATAGATGTTCACTAGCTTTTTATTTGTAAATTATCATGAAATTATTTTTTATATTTATTTTATAATGTTTAATTTTTTAATTTAATAATTATTCTAAATATAAATCTCAAATTCAATTTTGATAATATTATTATAACCAAGTCATGCTCTACTAAACATAAATATAAAAATTAGATAAAATTTAAAAAATATATATACCAACAGAATGGTATTTGTCACTGAATGTCTGATCGATTCTAACACTTTTAAAGATTTATTGATATAGATAATTTATAGGTACTACATTTGACCATTGCTATAAATAAGTATAAGTATAAAGTAGTAGTTATACCAATGGAACAATATCTGTAAGTAAATGTCATATTTATTCTAACAAATTAAATGTTCCGTTGGTATAGATAATCTATAGCTACAGATTTGACTACTATTATAGATAAAAAGTCTATCTATACCAACTGAACAAAATCCGTCAGTAAATATCTTATATATTGTGACAGTTTTAAAGTATCGTCGGTAAAACAAATCTATAAATACAGAATTTAACTGTTACTATTGAGAAGTATTAGTATATGACAATTTTTTCATAGTGTGCCAAGTCTATAAACTCAGCCTCCAATATTGACTGTGAGATGCAAGTTTGCTTCTAAGATGTCCAACTAACAGCACCTCCAGTTATAGTAAAAATCCATCCAAAAGTCGAACTTTGATCACTTGCACTAGTGATCCAACTTGCATCTGTGTAGCCTTCAAGCACACTAGGGAAATTACTGTAATGCAAACTTAAATTACTAAATTTTTTCAAATATCCAAACACTCTAGTTATTCTCTTCCAGTACTCAGAAATAGGCATACCTTCAAATCTAGCTTATTTACATACAACAAATGCCATATCTGGCCTTGTAGAGTGCGAGGCATACATGAGACATCCTATGGCACTAGTATATTCTAATTGTGCAATAGCTCTATTAGGATTCTCAACTAATTTAACTTGAGGGTCATAAGGAGTCTTACATTTGTTAAATTTAAGATGTTGAATATATCTAGTATCTTTTCAATGTAATGGCTTTAACTCAACACAATACCCCAATTATTTCTTCTCACTTTAATTCCAAGAATCGTATCTACTTCACCTAAATCCTTCATTTTGAATTTAGAAGTTAGATAACTTTAAGTATCACTAACACCTTCCAAATTGGTACCGAAAATTAATAGATCATCAACATATAGACAAATTATAACACTATAATTATCAACAAAATTGGAATAAAAACAATTATCAGCACTGTTATGTCTAAAACCATGTTTTAGAATTATGGAATCAAACTTTTCATGCCATTGTTTAGGTTCCTGTTTTAGTCTGTACAAAGATTTAACTAATTTGCAAACTTTCTTCCCAATTTTAGTTAAAATAAATCCTTCAAACTGTTCCATGTATATGTCCTCATTGAGATCACCATACAAAAATGCAGTTTTAACCTCCATTTGATGCACATGTATTTTATAAATAGACGCTATAGCCATAAGAACTCGAATAAAAGTCATACGAGTAACTGAAGCATAGGTATCAAAATAATCTATGCCTTCCCTTTGATTAAATCCTTTATCTACTAACCGAGCCTTGAAGGTTTGTAATGTTCCGTCCATACTATATTTTCTTCTAAATACCCATTTACAGCCAATTGGCTTAGACCCTAGAGGTAGGTCCACTAAGACCCATGTATTATTTGATATAATCAAATCTATTTCATCATTTATTGCTTCCCTCCAAAAGGCAGCATCCCTAGAAGCCATTGCTTCTTTATATGTTTGTGGGTCACGATCAACACTTAGTATGATAGGAATTTCATCAATTACATAATCACAATTTCCTTCTATAATATAGGTGAACTCAACATAAGTAACAAAGTCGGGACTGAAATCCTTTTCTTTTCTAACTCATTTAATTCTTCTAGATTTTGTAATTATTTCCTCATCTTTGTTTTTCTTAGAAATAGCCACTTCATTTGTTTCAATTACTCATGTGGGGGTTGCATCATTTGATATTGAGTTATTAAGAAATTTATTTTCAACGAACTCAACATCACGAGTTTCAACTACCGTATTAGACAATAAATCTAATATTTGGTAGGGTTTCGAGTTTAAAGCATATCCTATAAAAATACCCTTTAGCCTAATTTGGTTTTTTTTATTATTAAACAAATGATAATAAGCAACACACCCCACACTTTGAAATAATTAAGATTAGATTTTCTCCCTTTCCAAATTTCATATGGAGAAACCTTTAACTTTTTAGAAGGATACGATTTAAGATGTGGCACGAAGTCAAAAGCGCTTCACCCCACAAATTTAATGATAGTTTGGCATTTAGTAACAATGAATTAACCATATCAACTATGTACAATTTTTTCTTTCGTCTACACCATTTTGTTGTGGTGTATATGGAACAGAACATTCATGTATTATACCATTTTATTCACAAAATATGTTAAAATCATTTGAGAAGTACTCACCTCCTTGATCACTTCTTAAGGTTTTTATTTTCTTTTCATGTATATTTTCAACTTGAGTCTTATATAGTTTGAATGCACTAAAAGCTTCATCTTCATGTTCTAACAAATAAACATATGTAAACCTAGAACAATCATCAATAAATGTAATAATATACATTTTTCCTCCTTTAGTAAGAACACCGTTAAGTTCACATATATCAAAGTGAATAAGTTCTAAAATTTTAGATTTACGTTCTAACTAAGGAAAGGGTTTTCTAGTAACTTTGGCTTGAATACAAATTTCACATTTGTTTTTCACATCAAAATGTTTAATAGAAATGTAGCCAATTTTACACATTAATGTAATGGAATTGAAATTTAAATGACCTAATCTAGCATGCCAAACATCACAAGAATATTCCACAATGTAAGTAGAAATAGTTATTTTATTAATACTTAACTTAAACATGCCATCAGTATAGTAACCTTTACCACCATACATGTTCCCCTTAAGAATTACAACTATATCGGACTCTAGCACAATTTTGAATCTTTTTTTACATAATAGACTAACATATACAAGATTATCTTTGACTTCCGGAACATGAAGAACATTCACAAGAGAAAGCTTCTTCTCAGATGTGAAATGCAGATCAAGTGTTCCGACTCCAAATACCTTGGTTGAATTTCAATTTCCCATGAGCACTTCCCGACCAACAACTTCTTCATAACTTTTAAAAAATTCACGATTATTACACACATGAACAATAGCTCTAGAATCTAACCACCATTCATCGGACTTCACTAGAGTTGCCATGTTTAGTTCGGTAACCATTCCAATACGAAGATTCTCCATACCATCAATGATATGGCCACAAGATCATTACTTTCTTGTATATTAGTCACCATTTTACCCAAATCCTTAGATAGTCTAGGCCTCTTAGGGAATTGGCATTCTTTAGCATAATGCCCCTTTTTATTACAAATATAACAATTGCAATTTTTTTTCTTTTAGCTATCATCATCGTAGGTTTTACGTTTTTCCTTTTGATTCTTATTATCATTTTCAATATAGTTCACTTTAGAACTATTCAAAACATGCATTGCATCTCGTTTCCGAGCCTCCTCTTCTATGCGAATATGCCTTTGCAATTTCTCAACCATGAACTCTTCTGCCATATGCAATAACTTTTTCCAGTAATCATTCCAACCAAGAGGCAATTTCGATATAATGGCTCCCACTTGGAGTAATTCTGGAATTACTATTTTGAGACCACAGAGCTGATTCGCAAGCACTTGCAATTCATGTACTTGATCCAACATAGGAACACTATCAACCATTTTAAATTAAAAAAACTTTAACATAAGAAATATACCCGTACCATGTCTCTTGGTGTTGTATTTTTCTTCTAGAGCCTTCCAAATTTCAACCGAAGATTGGATTGACATATAAAGATCATAAAGTTGATTTGAAAGAGTATTGAGGATGTGCCCACGGCATGCAAATTCATCATCTATCCATTTCTTCTTCTTACTCTCAAAGGTTGCTTTTTTTTCTTCTATACTTTCATCCTCCTTTGGTTCAACAAGAGGTAGTTTCATATGACCAAGAACATAGGCAATATTAAACACAGAAAGCAAGAACAGCATCTTATCCTTCCATCTTGTGAAATTGGTTCCATCAAACCTCTCAAGTTTCACAAAGTCTTGATTCATGACTCTAAGGATAGTGTTCATTTTGGATGCTATAGTAAAGAACCAAAGAAAAATATAAAATCTCTCTAAGATTGTTAGGAATAAATAGGGTTGGTGTACTATATTATCATACAAAATCAATTCAGAGGTAGACACGGTCACAGTTCCAGAACAGCTGGTTTCGATTCTTGAAACGTCGGTTCAGGTTCAAAAAAAACTTTGAACCGGAACCAAACCGCCTAGGCAAGTTTCTTGGCAGTTCAGTTTCGGTTTGAATCCGGTTTCGGTTCTGGCGGTTCAGTTCAATGGATCCGGTTTGACGGTTCATACGGTTCAACTTTTTTTTTTTGTTAAACTAAATAATTCAATATTTCAAATTAAATGAAAACAAAAATACAAGACTTAATTTAATGCAATATTTTATTATAAAATAAAATTATTATAATTCAAAACAATATTTTGCAATAAAAGTACAATAGGGGAAGAAATAAAAAATGAAGGGCTTGAACTTAATTATATCAAGTTGCCTAGTTCTTTTATTTTTTTTTTTATACATATTTCCCACATTTCAATAGTGCCTAATTGCTTGCATCATCGTCGGAGGAGTTGGAACTAGAAGCCGTCGTTGTTATTAGAGCCATCATTTACCCACTCGTCTGATGATGATGAGTGTATAAGCTCATCTTGACTTCATAGTCTAGCTCTTTCCCAATCATCAAGGCAAGTTTGCTTTTCCAATGATTCTGGACCTAACCTTGATCGTCATTCATCTAAAATGTTGCCTCCATTGTTTGTTCAACTGTGATGGTTGAGGTGGGAACTGTAAGGAGTTGTTTACCAATCTTAGCTAAAGTGGAAAAAGTCTCTGTGTGCCTACTCCACCATTTCAAAATTGAAAAATTTGGACCAGTATCATCACCAAACTCAAAAACTATTATTAGATAAACTTCAACCTCCGAATATGTACCGAATGTTCTAGGCCTCTTGCTCCTTTCTAAAATTTTGTTACCCCATTTTGTGAATTTTGAGGAGGATGGAGCTAGTGGAGGCTCCACTTCTTCATCATGAGTAGAAGGTGAAGAAAATGTATCACATAACTCATTACACAAAGTTCTAATTCTACTAACTATTAACATTACATCAATATCTTCATCATTAAACCCCAACAAAACAAAATAATAAGTGTTTAACATCTCTACTAAACCTTCAAATTTACATCTAGGATCAAAAATCATAGTAGTAAGATAAATATCGGGAATAGTTTTATAATAACTCAACAATTTTTCTCTCATGTCATAAATTGCATCATAAATAGGAGGATGTTTGAGTCCTTCCATTAAAGCACCACTAATATTTATGGCTTCAATTAAAAATTGATGAGAAGTTGGTTTGTATACACTACTAAATGTATGAGTATCATTATTAAAAACACAAAAAATATCTAAAATAGTAGAACATATTTCCCATTGGGTTGGCAAAAGTGTATGATGTTTAATATAAATAGATGTAAAAGAACACAATAAATTTCTGTACTCATAAGATTGATCAAGTAATTTAAACGTGAAATTCCAATGAATAGAAACATCTTTTGAAAAAAGATTTGGTTTCATTCCATTTTGTTTACAAAACTTTGCCCATTCTTTTATAACTTGTGGATGCACCCAAATATATGAAATTACTTTTCTTGTTGGAGATATATGTTGAGTGAGCTCATTAGCCAAAGCATCTTGTACACATAAATTTAAAATATGGCATGCACAACGTATATGAAAAAAATTTCCACCAAATTTCGGTTAACATGTTTTTTTTAACTCAAAAATGGAGGCGGTATTAGCCAATGCATTATCAAAAGAAATTGAAAAAACTCTATTAACCAATCGATATTCTTGCAAAATATCCAAAATTATTTTACAAATATTTTTGGCGGTATGCCTATCATCAAAACATCTATATGCAAGTAAGCGTTTTTGTAAAACATTATTTTCATCAATCCAACAACAAGTTAAACCCATATAAGAATGTTCACACCAATGATCACTCCAAATATCACTACAAAGAGAAACATGAAAATTATTGTTTTGAAAATATTGTATTAATTCACTTTTTTTTTATATAGTTTCAAAAGATATCTTTTCAAAATATTTCTAGAAATTTTTTAAAACTACGATTTACATAATTTTGACAAAAATTATTAAAACCCAAATTTTCACCTAAGCTAAAAGATAAATGATCAATAGAAACCATCGAAGCTAATCTAGTTCTACATTCTTTTTCATTATAATGAAATAATTAAGTAGAGTTAGAAGGAGAGGTAAACCCGGTCATTTGAGATTGTCCTTTGCTCAATCCGACCTTAAGTGGATGTTTTGTTTGCAAATGTTAGATGAAAGTCCCATAGGCGCCTCCTTGTGAATATTTGTAAACTTTATTGCAATAATTACAAGAAACATCAAACTTACCATCTCCTTTCACCGTTTTTTTGAAATGAATTTTGAAGATGTCAGAATTTGAATCTCTCCCACTCACCTCCCCTTCCAGTTGTAAAGACGGAGGTAAATTACTTTCACTTCCTTGGGTTGGATGTTCTATCTCACGAATCTCACCAAAACCACCTCCGGAGCTTGCCATTTTTTTTGTTTAAATTATGAGTGCTAGAGAGAATTAGAAGTTGAAACTTGAGAGAAATTATCAATTGAGAGAAATTTAGTGTGAGGGATTTTGATAGTGAAGTGGGGTATTTATAACCAAGGAATTGAAGATTTGGAGGAAGATGTGAATTATAAAAATAAATAAATTAATTAATTAAATGTAACAGTCAGTAATATGACCATCGCTTAGACTGGCTGCTTTGGCAGATTGGCATGTTAGCCAAATGGCCAATTGTGCCAACTACTAAGTTGCTAACAATCCAAAATTGGCCCCTTGGCAAATTTCAGATTCTTATTGATTAAACAAATACAGAGTTACGTACTTACATATACAAAGTTATAATTATAAATATTACAAACATCACTAAACAAACAAAGAAATGCAAGATCATCAATGACGCCGACGCTTGCACAGAAAAACAAAATGGGTAAACATCAACACAAGCCTTGGTTTTGGAGCTCCAACACCCATTTTTTTTGCTCGCTCAAACGATTCCTACAACCAAAAACAACGAATTTTCATCAAGAAAGCCAGAAAAGGAAACCGAGGTTCATACATTCAAGCATTTAATCAGTCATTTATAGTGCTGGTGATATCGTAGACAATGATGGCGGTGGCATGCTGGCGGCACCGCGATAATACATGGGAGCTAGACTATGGTATCGTTCCTGCCCACCGGTGTCCCAGATCTCAAGCTTCACAGTGGCATTGCTCACGATGAGCGCTTGTGAGAAGAAAGCTGCCCCAATTATCAACTCCTGCAATCCAAATCAAGCTAAAAACCAATCCAAAACCTTAAATCCACCATGAATCAGAAGAAGACTTGGAAATCAAGAAATTGGCCCTTGACAAAGCGAAGGATGAGACTAGACTTGCTAGTGCCCATGTCACTAGGAAGCACTTGTTAATCGAGAGAGATGGACATCATACAAATTAGAATGGAAAAAATTCAATAAAAAAAATTCAAAGAAATTCAAGCTATTCAGCTTGATGGGAAGCAAGATCATCGCTTTTGCCTCCTCTTCCTCCCCACCTTCTCCACGCCATCCACCACTCCACCATTCCCGTTGTCATTTCGGCTGCCCTCATGGATTTAGGGGTTTTGACTTTCAAGAGGCCAAAGATGAAAGAACAAAATAAAAACCTAATCAAAGACTCAAACGGTCAAACCTAATCAGATATCATGATTCATGACATTATTTATATGATATAATAATATTATATATATATATATATATATATATATATATATATATATATGATATTTTGATTCAATTGGAACCGGCGGTTCAAACCAGTTTTAGGTGGTTGAACCGCCTGTTGAACCCTAGATTGAATGGTTTTCAAATTCTGAAATCGGAATCGAACCTTGTATGAAGGTTCAGGTTCTGATTTTTGGACGGTTACGGTTTTGCCAGTTCTGATTCGTTTTTTTTTTTTTTGGTTTAGTTCCACGGTTTTGGTTCAAAATGGCCGCATCTATTTGGAAGCACGTTTCCACTATCCTTAGAGAGATTTGTGTGCCCTATCATAAAGTTCTCCTAAGAGGGTTTTATGTGGTCTCTCCCAGGATACAACAGAAGATCACGACTTAGGAAAAATGTGATTTTCCAAAACCTCACTACTTTAGAAGGAAAAGTTGGAAGACCAAGTTGTTTTAATGCAAATGACTTTTATATCATCAAATGACTTAAATTGACCAATATTATAGCCTCCAAAATACTCTTTTGAAGAGTTACAACTTTTCCCTTAATGAAGCCATTAACCCTCAAATGATGAATGTGAAGTGTCACATCTTTTAGTTATTATAGTATCATTGAAAAGTCACAATACTCTTTCAAATATATTAATTAGTTTAATCACTCAATAGATGGTTTTGAAAGGTTACAATATTTGGGTTACATTTATTTGATATTAACAATCTATATAACATTTCTTTGCCCTTTTTCGCCTCCACTGCTGCTAAATGCTTGGTTAGAAAGGTTAAGACTGATAACTCATGCAATAGGGAAGTTAGTATTTCATTCATCTTCATCCCAAATGTCGAGTATTGAATTCTTACCCAAGCTTATCCATAATTCTAAAATGAAAACCTAAAAAAAAGTGACACTATAATCAAATTAGAATAAACTACATAGATAAAATGTTGATATTGATAAAATTGAGAAAACCAATGCCTCCTTTCACATGCTTTTCATGTCAGCCCCCATATGAGAAAATAGTAAATTTAAGGGGAACACAGAGGGTTTTTGTTGCAGTTGCAAATCAGCGAAGTGGACTAGTTCCTAAAAAGCCTACTAAACTTGTGGATTATGTGGAGTATTAGTGGTATTTTGTTAATGAGTAAGCTAATGAGTCTATATGTAGTGAAGATATAGGAAATTAAGGAAGAATATTTTCCCTTTTCCTCTTCTCTTTTCTTCTTTTCCCTTGCTCCCATGTTTCTTTCTTCTTCTTAGTTTGTCTTCTTCTTTTCATATGCTTTATTGTAACAATTTGGTGCGTTTATTGAGAGCACAACTGGTTACCGACATGACAGAAGGGATGACGACTCACTCCAAGGCATTAGATGAGCAGCTATCCATGATGAATGACTAATTGGCTCGTCATGAAGCCATCCTCTCCAAGCTAGAATCACTTTGCACCACAGTGCATAAACACATCCATGCATTTGAAATGCTACAAAAATCTCTAACTATTCAACAAATAGTGATGGCCGAAATGTTGGTTAAGCTCGCTAAACTAGACAAGGTCGGGACATTACCACATTTACTATCATTAACCATTTCATAGCACTCTTAGATAAGTCACCAAACACCCTTGTTATCATCTCCTCCACCAATCACCAATCTTCCAAAGCTAGAGATTCATGAAAGAAGCTTTTTTTAGCCACCTTTGCTACTTCAGAGTTTGAAAGGTTATAAAATGAGTGACCAAATGCTTTGATGGTCAATCTAGATAACGAAACAATGCCGAACAGGTATTGTCTTCATTTTCGAATAGCTTGCATGATCGCAAACATCTTTCTAGCATAAGTGAATGCTGATTGCATTCAAGGAGTCAACTACTTATTGAAAAAGGCTAATGGGTGCCCATTTTGGGAGAGGATTCCGCCAACCCTTGTGCCGGAAGAATAAGATTGGATGATAAATTAAAAAGATCAAAATTTGTGAGTATGAGAACATGGATGTTAGTGAGAACTTTCTTCAATTGATGGAATGTCGAAGTTGCTACAAGGGACCAGTCAAAGGAGTTTTTTTGTAGAAGCTTTGTCAATGGTGTTGTAATTGTGGAATACTGGTGAACGAACCATCTATTGTATCCAGACAAACCAAGAAAGCTTTGCAGAATCTTTGGTGAATGTAGCAAGAGCCACTTCCTTTTCACCGTGATCTTGTAGAGATCTACAAAAATCTCTCTGCCTAAAATTCAATGGCTGAGATAGCCAATTTCCGCTCAACCGAATTCACACTTTGTTATTTTTACAAACAAGCAGTGGGATCATAGAAGGGAGAAAACTACCTGGAGGTGCTCAATATGGGAATCCAAGGAGGAGTTGTAAATAAGAATGCCTTCAAAGAAAATGAGAACAAATTTTCACAAAATTTGCCAAAAAATAGAGTTCATGAGAGCCTAGAAAGCGTAGAGCACATTCAATAACTTGAACGACATTACCAGAAACTCATAGTGACCTTCACGGGTGGGAAAATTTGTCTTCTTGACATATTGAGGATAAATATGCACTTGGTGATAGTTTGCTCGAAGAGCTATATCATGCCCCGACCTTAGGGTCCGGCACATGACAACCGCCGCAACAACCTGAGGAATGATACCCACACCACTCAACCCTCGAGTTTTCGCAAAGCTAACAAAATCCCTAAAATTTCACATTTCTAAACACAAATATCAAGAATACACCATATGAAAGGAATGAAATACAACATTAACACAAAGGAAGCAACAAACCCAAAACCTAATGATCGAGTTCAAGAAATAAACTGGTCACAAGTATATAAGGTTTTAAAAAATAACAAACAAAAAAAAAATCATGCATAAGAAGTTACAAACACATTAGTGGATCCATGTTCTAATACAATGTAACATGTTCAAAGAAACATACACAGGAATGAAAATAAACTGGATAAATGGGTAATGCCCAGCACTTCATCTTGCCGCAACACTATTAGCAGCTAGAGCTTGGAAGGAGGGGAGAGGGTGAGTAACCTAAGTCACTCAGTAAATGGGTTAGCACAAGTCTAAAAGAATATCAATACAAGTGGACGAAAGATCAATAATCAAACTGTTATACCAATACACATAATATGAAATGATATAGAAAATAACATATACATATATATATATGTGAAATCCATAAGTATCATAAAGGATTCATTTAATTCACATAAGGGTTTCACATCCAAAAATCATCCTAAAGAATAATATGAGTTTTAAAAACATCAAACCATAAAACTCATCATAAAATTCATTCTTTTTCTTTTCCAAACTATACGAGGGATCAATGCACAAAGAGTTCAGCATAAGAATCATGTATTCTCAAATACCATGTTTGCATCTTGATAAATCGATTAATGGTCTAAAAAGCCCTCTAAGCTATAGTCAGGATCGAGGATAAGTTTAGAGCTGTCAAGGCCTTCATGTCCTTGATGTTGACCCACCGGTTCCGTATGGTGACTCCGGCCTCCCGATGTATCATCTAGATTAGGGTTCTACACGTCACCTGAAGAGGATAAAAAAATGGGTCCTCCACGCCACCTCTAAAGGCTGGTCTATTGGGACCCCCTATTGCAATCGGCAAGTTACAACGCCATCACCATTAAATCATTCAATACAAGTACATCTCATCGTAGGGTTCATATCCCGGATAATATTTAAATACAAGGAATGAAATCCCCAACCACAAGTATCCATGCTAGAAGCAATGTTTAGAAAAATAAGGGTTGATAAATTGTTATAACTCCAATTTACCATTATAATCATAAACACATTCACCCAACCTCAAAGGGTTCATCTATAATTCAATGGTATAAAGATTCATTTCCAAACCGATCAATAAACATGAGTATTTTCACCAAACATCAAGAGTTTTCCTATATGAATCAATAGCAGGGAAATACCTTTTAAATCAATTAAAAAATCAATTTAAATATGATAAACCCATGAGTCAATCTCAAATCAAAATTTGAAAACATTTGAATCATACTCTACTAGAAATGTGCATCAACTTAACCCACTCACAACTTAGGCGATTTAAACCCTTGGTGAGCTACTCCTCTGCCAGCTCCTTACCTCGAGGCGAGCTTTCACCACCTAACCAAAACATCCACACACCTACACCAAAAACAAGAAAGAACCAAGCAAAGGAAAACTGGAAAGAAACCTTAGATCCAACCATGCAATACAACCCTAATGAGACCTAGGGTTGGCTCACAACTGGTTTCCAAGATTACCAATGAATTTCTAAGGGTTTGAGCTTTACTATGAACCACTAAATTCAAAAAAACAACCAAGTTTTACTAGTACTACAGTTAATGCTACAATATCCAAGGACCATAGCAAGAATTGGTTCAAGGATACAACCAAAAAAAGAAGCATAGTAATGCAATTCACTCATTAAAGTTCTCAAAGAAATTAACAAGAAGAAGAACAAGGATCAAGCCTTCAATCCTAATCCTAAATCATCCATTCTCCAACAACATGGAAGACAAAGAAGAAGAAGAAAGCTTACAACTAGATCACAAGGAGAAGGAAGAATCTTGGGCTCCAAACTTGGAAGAACAAAGCCAACAAAGCTTCCCTTCTTGCTTCAAAGGACACCCAAGGAAGAGGATAAGAGGTGGAGAAAGAGAGAACCAGAGAAAGAGAAACCCTGATAAAAAAAAAGGCCAAAAGGCCTTAAAACCCCAGCTGGGAGCACCTTGCCCGCCTTGCGACCCGGTCTTCGGTCCAAGCCATGAAGGTAAGCACGTAGGCACACTCACAACCGCGCGAGTCCAAAAAAACTTCTTGAACCCACTCAAACGGACTCAGTCTCAACTACCAAGTCAAAAACAAAAAGGCTTGAACAAAAATTTTGAGTTGAAGCACATGAAAAAAACCAAAATACCATAATCTATTTTGCTGAATACTTGTGTATTGGAGAGATGATCGAGTAATTCCTTAATGGTGGGAATTAGAAAGTGGTCCTTGATGGTGACTGCGATGAGGAATTGGAAGTCCATATAGGAGCACTATGCGCCATTTTTCTTCTCCACTAACAGAAGTGGAGAAAAGTAAGGGGTTTGGCTTGAGCCTTTCAGTAAGCATCCCTCCCAGTGCTTTGGTTTTGGATCATGGGTCTGGATAGACAAATGGAAATGCTAAAGTACATACTAGGTTTGCATGCTCTTCTTAGTGTAGAGAAGGAAATATGATTAAAGTTAGCTTCTTCCTTCGTTTAAACCTAATTTCGGTACCACCTTGATTAAGCTCCATTTAGAGATTGTGGTAGTTAAATGAAACTATCCCCAGTCTAGATAACCAATGAATACGAAGCACCAAGTTAGATCCATAAATGGGCAGGAGTAAAAGGTCCACCTAAAAGATAATACCATAAATGTTTAATGGGACTTGAAGAACCCATTAAAATCACTATTGCCCCTTGTCATCTTGAGATTAGGTGAAGGATTGATTATGAGATGCTTGCGACCATAGAGGCTGTTCAAAAATGAAGACAATACCTATTGGGTATTGTTTCATTATCTAGACTGACCATCAAAGCCTCTAGTCACTCATTTTGTAACCATTCAAACTCTGAAGTAGCACAGGTGGCTAACAAAGCTCCTTGGGTACAATTTTGACATCACCTATAAACTAGGATCCTCCAATGGCCTTGTTGATGCTTTGTCTTGAACTTCCATAGTTCCTCTTTCATGCTTTCGAGACAGTTTCTCAATCCACCATTGCCTTGTTAGATGCCTTGTGTCATTTTTATAAAGTTAATCTGATGCCAAAAGAACTCTTTGACTCAGTCAAGAACCGCCCAGATGACCATCTTAACTATTTTATCCATGGGGGATTTATGTTTTTCTATGGCCACATCTTCATTCCTCTTTAGTAAGCCCATCAACCTCTCATTCTCTCTAAATTCTATGACTCTCCAATCAAAAGACACACATGAGTACACCTATGTTCTCATTGCTCATATCTTTTATTAGCTATGTCTCAGGACATCGATTCTTGACCATGTCCCTAACTAAAGTAATGTATGGCTAACCATCTTCATTCTTCATTAATTATGTCTTTGGTTCTTCCTTTGTGGTTGTAGTTGATGAACTATTTCACACTCGTGATACAATTCTCAAATCACTACAGGACCATCTTCTTTGAGTACAAAACCACATGTGCCGTCAAGTGAATGCTGGTCACTCCAATGTGTTATTCCACGTGGGAGACAATTGAAACTTCAACCCCATCGTCAATATTTACTGGTTCACCCTCATTCTAACGAATTATCTCATCTTTTATTTTGCCCCTTTCAGATTACAGGGAAGATTGGACTAGTTGCCTACCACCTCAACCTCCCTGCCACTGCTCGGCTTCATGACATTTTCCATGTTTCCAAATTGAAGAAGTGTCTTTTTCAACCTTTCCACCATGTTGGTTCCACTTCCTTTTGACTTTACTAATTAGCACTCAGTTGTGAAAGCCATCTCTTTTATCTTCACACCAAATCATTCAATGGGGCTGCCTTGTTCCACAAGTGCTAGTTTAATGGGAGCACCAACCTTCTTTAGATGCCACCTAAGAATCGTTTTTGAACATGGGGCGTGATTTCTTGGACTTTACTCTTAAGGACAAGGTGACTCTTGAAGATAAGGCACTTGTTGCAATTTAAGATGATTCTAGTTTAAAGGTGCAAATCGGTGAAGTGGACACATCCCTAAGAGGTCTATTAAGCTCATGAATTTTGTGGAGTATTAGTGATAATCTGTTAGATTCTATTAATGAGAGTGGTTGTTATTGTGATACCAATAACCATTCTTTGGTTTTGTTCCCACTTTGGGTGTGCTATGTAGGTTTTGTTGGTCTAGGGAGTTCGTGATTGTAGAAAGTCTTTGTAATCGGGTTCAGGCACAACCTGTACCAATTCCAACCACAAGTCTTATACCTAGACTGAAATCCTCATAGCCTATGTGAATCGACATAACATATGCCAATTCCAACCATAGATTCTTATATTGGGCTAGCTCGACACAGCCTGTGTGAAGCTTTCCTGCATACTTCTTTCTTGTTGTCATAAGGGCATTCTTGTCATTTTCAAACCCTAAAATCTTTTTAATCCTTCTTCTCATGTCCTTGCTCTCATCCTAATGGAACCTCTCTTGGATGAGAAGAAACCTTTGAATGAACTCTTCCTCCATTCTTGATTGAAGCTCCAAATCTTTCTCTTCTTCTCCTTAGGGTTGGACAAGGTAAGTACTCTAATTCTTCTTGTTTTCCTTCTTGTTTTCTTATTGTCATTGGTAGTTAAATGATCCCTCATATCCCCTTCTAGATTAAAGCTCAATTCTTCATCCTTCTTTCTCCTTTGAAGCTAGCAAGGTGAGTGCTTCCATCTCTTTAATTCTCTCCTTGCATTTGTGTTCCATTCCATGGTAGATCTAGGGCTGTGAAAGTTGAGGAATTATGAGGTGGTGGGTTGCCATTCTTGTATGTTGAGTGTTAGGAGTGGATGGAAAGTATGTATTTCCTTGTTTCCTTCAATCTTGTCAAATCCTTGGACATTCATTGTGCTTGAAATCAGGTGACTGTAGCAACTAGAACCTTTCTTTGTTTCTTCCCACATTTTGGGTAGAATCATAGCTTTTAGTGTTAGAAATCCATTGGTTCTTGTTTTGGGTAATTTGGACATTGTTTGAGTCCAAGTTTGGCCAAATTGCGTGAATTAGGGGAGTCGCTTGTGTCCTTTCTATATTTATTTTGTTTACATTGTTTTCATGTATTATGTTCTTGCTTGCTAGGCTGAACAATCTCCGAGTATGGCGAGGAGCTCATGGAGGAGTGGAAATGACTTTCTGGGAGCGTTTGTTTGTGAATGGATAATAGTATTTGCATAGTAGCATTACGGTTTCTAAAGTTTATTTGTGAATTCATTTATGCTCTTTATCTCTATAACATGGTTATGATGCTATCATGGTTTTTCACAAGTGTTTGCATGCTTTACTTGTATTTTTTTGGCATAATGATGTTGAGCTTAAAATTAGAGATTTCCTTGTATACATGATCAATATTATAATTATAATTCCTTACTTTGATTGTGGTATGTTCAAAGGCCGAATATGGGTCATTGTTTTATTTGGAAATGTTTTGAGATTATAAAAGTTTCTATATTGATATTTATCTTGTATTTTACACACTCGTGTATCTGTACTATTGGTTAAATGCTTTTCAAAGTATGTTGGTTTGGATTAAGGCATGGAACCGAAAAATGATTCTTTTAACCTAAAAATAATTTCATGTGGTTATTGAAATTTGATGGTGATAATGGACTACGGGCAGCTGGCATTTGGCCTGAAATTGTGGATAGAGTCCAGTAGTACAGTTGTGATATACCTTGTCCTGATTTTTTACCTCGGCCCTCTTTTTATTAGATTCTTTTGCTTGCATTAGGGGTAAAATGGTCCTTTAGCACAAGTTGCATCCTTGCATGATTGCATAGTAGGTTGTGTGGAAAACCAGCCGAAAACCTGGGGCAAATCAGTCTTTTTGACCCTTTTATTTTTATTTTCTATAAGAAGGGCATTTTGATCAATTTATTTGTTTTTAAAAAATGAATGAGAGGATAAGAAGCAACGTGGCTTTCTCCCTTTCTCTCATTTCTTTCTTTCTTCTTTTGGTTTTCATTTTTTCCTTCATTCGGCCGAACACCAAACTTGGAAAAAAAAACATTCTTTGGCAAGCTTTTCCGACGAATCAAAGTTTCTTCTACTCTCTTCCTCTCATTCTCTTGAGCTCGGTAAGGCTTTGATCCAAGGTTTTTTTTTTTGTAGTTTTCTCGTATTTAATCGTTTCCGAAAATCTTGGTAAACCTAGAATTACCCTATGGATTGGGTTGTTTTTAGGCTCAAATCAAAGCTAGTGTCGTTGTTATTTATTTGTGTGAATGTTTGTATAGAATTTTCGTGATTTGGTGATGTAAATTGTGAAGAAACCATTGTTTAAGGGCCGGTTTATTGTAGTAATTTCTCTGTTTACTGTAGCAATCGAGGTTACTATAGCACCAAAAAACTTTGACCTTTTCTTGTATTTCTTTGGTCCAAATTGAAGCCCTTCTTACTTGGAATTCATTGGAACTAGGTTTTCTCGAGTTTGAAGTCGTTTGGTTCTAAAATGACATCGTTTTTCCTTAAAAAAAAAAAACCCTAGAGTAACATTGCATTCGCATGTATTTTAGTTTCTATTCTTGTATTCATTGGTTCTTGGATTCCCTACTTGATTCTAGGTGACGAAGCATCCTTTAATGGGAAGAAAATTGCCAACCAGTGAGCGCGTCTCGAGGTGAGACAACTGGTTTAGTCAGTGGTTAAATTCACAATTGCATGGATTTAATAAGAGTATAACAGTATTTCTTTATGTATTTTTATAACATATTTCTGATGATAAATCATATTTCATTTGATATATATATATATATATATATATATATATATATGTATATATATTGAGCATGGAGTTATTTGGCAGAGATGATTCTAGTATACTTATGCGTGTTTATCTTGAAAGAAGCATATTTACATGTATATGCATTTACATGCAAATGGAATATGATTTGATGTGTATATATATATATATATATATATATATATATATATATATACATTTGGACATTTGGATGGTGGTTTCTTTGAGTTGGAATTGGAAAGAATTACATTGTAGCATTTGGTTTTGATGGTAACAGCGAACTTTAGTCCGACACTGCAGTGGAGGTTCCACGGTCCGACCTGATGGAAGGTGGCGTGATCAACCTTGAGTTTACCCTAGTCAAGAGGTGCGTGAAGCCATTGACAAGGGGTTCTTATATGTGAGAAGTCCGGGGTCACCACACAGGGATCTTAGTGGCCAACACCAAGGAAGGCAGCATATTGAATTTTAAAAGTTTTAAAACACCTTGTTGGTCCCGGAGCTAGTCGCGACCACAATTAGCTCAGGAATAGTTTGAGGCCAGCTTGTATTTTGAGTTATGCTCTATGTGTTGGAAAATATTACTTACCTGTACTATTTATAAATCATGGTGTTAACTGTTAATCTGTTGAATACTTGGAGCTACCTTTTATATTATTATTATTGTAATTACTATTTGAAATGCTTTACTAGTCTGTTATATCTATGCTGTCACCACTCACTGGTAACATATGTTACTCACCACTCTCCTTTCTTCTTTTTCAGACTGCGACATTGGACTGGATTGTGCTAGGCAGGCAATAGACTGACTTATCTATTACCCTTGTCTAAGTTAGTTGTAGTGCGCATATAAACTCTATGGATCCACCAGACTTGTTCTTTTGTGTATTGTTCCTGTATTTGTACTTTCTGGTTATATTTGAAACCATGGCTAGTTCTGTTGTTGTTATTGTCTTCTTTTTTAGAGAGCTATATTAGCAGGATTGTTTTGAGCCTTACGGTGACTAGGAAGTGGGACGTTGTAGGGTCCACTCCTTTTTGTCATGGCGATTGCCACATGCCCGGCTAGGATCGGGGCATGATAGTAATGTTGGGGTCTCCTCGGTCTAACCTATAGAGAGGTGGAGGGGTTGACCCTGGGTTTTCCCATACAAAAGGCATTGTAGAGCTCTTGATGGGTGTGATGTTGAGATCCTCGAGTTCACCACCCCAGTTGATTGGAAATCAACGCCAAAGTAGGGCTTTTGATGAAGAGTGTATGAAAACCCTTGGCGTGACTTAGCTGTGGCAATAGCTAGGTCAAATATGGTTTGGCTAGCTTCATGTTTTAGCATCCAGAACACCGAAGACCAACACTAAGTGTTGGATTTTCAGTATTTGATAAAACCCTGCAGGACCTTGAGTATAGTTGCTCAGTCAATGTTGGTTTGGTCAATTCATATTACATGTTTTTGTGCTTTAATTGTATATTTTAATAAACCTTGTTAGATTATATTAGAATATTTCTATATTGGCCACATGTCAGGATTTGGCATATACATTTTGATTGTCTTTGAATT
This sequence comes from Dioscorea cayenensis subsp. rotundata, assembly GCF_009730915.1. Classification (NCBI taxonomy): domain Eukaryota; kingdom Viridiplantae; phylum Streptophyta; class Magnoliopsida; order Dioscoreales; family Dioscoreaceae; genus Dioscorea; species Dioscorea cayenensis. The sequence continues at coordinate 5,354,448 of NC_052487.1, forward strand.
ACCGGATTTTGGAAGCTTTATTTTGCATAGAAAATGAGAAATCTAGCTTTTTATATTTAAGTTATTATTATCATCATCATTGTTACTGTCTCTATTACCTGGATATTGAGCATCGATTTTGATATTCTCCTATGACTTTATTACTCTAATGAATTGTGCATTGTCCCTCACTGAGTAATGTCGTTAATCATCCACTTTCCTTTTTTTCCAAATCCAGCATAGCACAACGATGGTACGTTAGAGCTGTGTAGGGTAGTGTGCATCCGGTAATGGTCCATTTGGGCCTTATTATTTTCTTGAGCATATTTAGTGGATCCATTAAACTATTATAGAGTTTCAATTATTATTTGTTATCTCTTCTTCTCTATACTTGTATTTGAGGGCTGCGTGAGATATTGTTGTATATGAATATTTATTGAATCATTTATGGGACTTTTTATTTTCTTTTATAATAGTGAACAGGTATGAGCAGGTCCTCTCTTTTATGCCTTGCAGTAGCTTGAGGTTAGGGAATTTCGTACACCTCTTCTCAGGTTGCGCGGCAGTTGTCGGGTGCTTAGCCCACAACTTGGTAGAGTTTGTTATTGGTCATTATTGATTATATTTATACGTGAAGACACGAAAATCAAAAAAAGAATATTTTCCCTCATCTCCTTGGCTTCTTCTCCTCTCCTCTCCTACTCCTTCCCTCTTCCTAATTTCACCTTGTTGTTTTCATTTGCTTCACTATAACGGTAACTAAAAGTAACCATAGTTCACTACCTTGAACTGCGAGCTCAAAATTAATAAGCCCAATTTTTTTCAAAATGTAAAATATAAGACGAGCAAATTAACTTGAGCTGCCTCATTGAGCACCAAATCATTATTTCTTGTCCACATAGAATTTAGATATCATACATGATTTAATTAATAAACAAAAAAATTATCATATTAAAACAACAAACAGTTTTATTAGCTTGTATATGTTTACTTACAAATTTAATAAAAAATTATATTGATGCTTTTTTTAAGAGAAAAAAAAATGATCAACTTAATCTTTTATAGAATTTTTTATTGGTTTTAAATTAAAGAAGCATATAATCAAATAAAGGCAACTTATAGGGATATATAAGCCAATATAGTTTTTAGGTATAATAACCGAATTAGTCCCTCTACTTTTCTCTCCCTTCCCTTTTGGTCCCTCTATTCAAAAATACTCTCAACTAGTTCCTCTACTCTTGAAAATAAGCCCACTTAGTCCATCTACTCTTAGTCTGTTCCCAATTAGTCCATCTACTCTTGAAAGTACAGGGACTAGTTGGGTCATTTTCAAGCACAAAGGGACTAAATATATCCATTTTCAATAGTAGAGAGACTAGTTGGGAATATTTTTGAGTAGAGAGACCAAAAAAAGAAAAGAGAGAAAAGTAGAGGAAACAATTCGGGTATTATACCTAGGTTTTATCCAAGGTATATTAGCAATTAGGGAAAATAAAAAAAAACCCTGTGGTTTCCGACTTTTGCGGTTTACGGACAGAGTTTTTTTTGTTTCTATACCATGTGGTTTCCCCAGCTAGCAAAAAAGAGAAATACCGTCAACACCGTTAATCACTGCTTACATGGCGAGCGCAAAATAGTCAAATCACATAAAATATGGCTGATGTGCAAAGAAGAATATTTTTTCCCATGTTCATCTTCTCCTATTCAAGTCTATCCCAATCGTCAAAATAAACAAGGAAAGAAATGACCCTAGACTTTAAAAAGATCAAACCATTCTTCAATGGAAATCAAGCTCAAATCTTATAAATCAGAACTCGATTGGTCCAGATCTATGGCGTATCCCATGACTTCGGTTCAAGGATGGAGATGGCTATACCTTGAAGGTCGTACGAGAGCACAACTTAGCACCCAAGCTTCACATGCTTATTGAGCACCCAGTTCCTAGAATTCCTTATCAGCACATACTTCTTATCGTAGGATGGTGGAGGAAGCTTGTCAAGCCATTCCTAGGAGATGTAGACCCCGCACTCCACCGAGCAAGCGTTGATCTCTTCCATCCAATGCGACGCCAGCTCGATTAAACCCACATTGACCAAGGCCTTAAGAAGCGTCTAACTGATGAGACTAACGATCTCATGACGGGCACCGGTCGGGTCAATGGTGAGGAGCTTGATGATGCTATTAGAGACCTTAGCTGATGCCTGGGAGAAAAATGTGAGAGTGAAGGAATGGGTATACTATCGGAGAGATGGAGAGGGAGACACTGGACAATCGAGATAGCCATATGATAAACAGAACCCATTCAATTGGAGAAGATGAACATCATATGAAAATAATGTTATTTTTATGTGATTTGATGATTTTGCCCTTGCCAAATAAGCATTGGTTAATGACATTGACAATATTTATCTTTTTTGCTAGCTAGGGAAACCACATGGTATACAAACATGATTCTCCGTCCTTAAAGCGCAAAAAGTGGGAAACCACGCTTTTTTTAAATTTTCCTTAGCATATATTCTTTCTTGCAAGGTCTATGAGCAAAATATATATACACTCCCTCCAATCTGCCCCGCCAACCACAAGTCATGTCCCACGCCCCGCCTCATTTTTTTTTTTACTTCTCAATACCATAACTGCCCCGCAAATATTTGCACTCACCCCGCTTCGCTCCGGTCTGTCCCGCTTTTACAGGAGTTTAGACAAAATCTCCACAAACATAGCCAAATACAGAATCAATCAAGCGTACAAAGTTCATATTGAATGCAAACTCACTGATTCTCCACTATAGTTCATGTAAGCCTAAGGTTTCACCAACAAAATCGGCACTTCATCAATCAAACCTGCATAATCTAACCAGAGATGACATCCAAAATAACTACACAGATACATTCATCAATTACTCAAAAATCAATGGAACTAGACTTCAGCTGTTTACCAATTGCTAACAAGGCCTTGGATTATGGTCACTGGTGTGCCGGTGAACACTTAGTCGTTGCATTCGGTGCAGTTTGTGATTGAGAAAGTGAATTTGTGAGGTTATAAAGATGGGGATTCCGATGTGGGAAGGGTTTAATAGTGTGAAGGATGAGGAGAAGATGATGTTTCTGGCGAGGTGGCGGCGGCGGTGAAGAGGTTGATAGGTTATGGGAGGAGGTGACAGAGATGAGGAAGAGGGTGGCTGAGCTAGCGAGGATGGTGATGGATATTTATTCAAAGGGATCCTTTCAATCGAGGTGAGCATACGAAGAAAGGATACGACGGTGGAGATGTGGCAAGCATCCTTGGACTTCCTACAGTTAGAATTGGGAGAAAGAGAGAAGAAATAGTGATAAGTGACCAAGAGAATCGAGGGTGGAGATGATTTGGAGGAGATGATCCGAGGGTGCTTCATTTTTAACTTTTAAGTAGTCAAGTTGTAGTTTTAATTGAGAGAATTTTTTTATAAAACCCCTTATAATATATACTATTTATTAATAAGTCAAAATATAGCAAAATGTTATTTTTTGAAATATTGTATTTTGTAATCAAACCATTAATACATAAGCTTAATCAAAATACACAAATATCATAATTGAGTAAATATAATCTTATTTATTTTGATTTATAAATTGAGATATTTTAAAATTATATGTATATATTAATATATAGGGGTATATATGCAAATTTTTAACGGGTTGTGCGGGGCTGGGCAAGTTAAGGGTGCGTTTGGTTCGGAAGTAGTCCACCGAAGTGGTGGAAGTCTTGAAGTGCCACTTCGGCTGAAGTGAAAGTTTCAGTTCAAGTGTTGGGTTCCATGTGTTTGGTTGAAAAGGGAAGTGTCAAATCACTAACTACTTTTTTTGTTTAATTAGTGAAAGTTAAAATTTAGAAAATGATGGAAATGAACTTCTACTCATCACTTCATCATGGGTGAGGTTACCATTTTGTGCTTGTTGGATTAAGCTTATAATTATTTAAAATTATAATTTTAAAAAATATTTTTTATAAATAATAAAAAATAATTAAATAATTAAAAAAACAATAACAGATAAAAATAAAAGATAAAAAATTAAAAAAATAAAAATATTTTTTATAAACAATAAAAATAATTAATTAATTAAAAAGAAACAATAGCAGATAAAAATAAAAAATAAAAAAATAATAAAATAAAAGATAAAAAATGATAAAAACGATAAAAGATAAAAAAAGGATAAAAAAATAAAAGATGAAAAAATAAAAAATAAACCATAGGAAAAATAAAATAAGTAAAATGGGTGATTTTAATCATCAATGTGCAACCACACGGCGACAGTGAAACACCGAAGTCCCACTTCGGCCAAAATTTTCCCGAAGTCAAAGAGTGAAGTGGAAGATTTTGGAAGTGGCAACTTCCGTACTTCGGCCTCCACTTCAGTGAACCAAACAAGTGGAAGTGTCACATCAACTCTCACTTCCGCACTTTCGGCTCCACTTCGGCGAACCAAACACGCCCCTTAGGGCGAACCGCCCCCACCCCATCCCCCTCACAAAAAAATCCCCGCCTTGCCCCGTCCCCCAGTCTCCAACAAAAAAAAGGCCCGTTTAGATTGAATCGGGTCAAAAACCACGAGTCGACTCGGTTTTTAACATCCTTATCCGGTCCTATTTATATATCCCATTTTAAAAGCTTTCTTTGGTCTTTTCTACATGCCCATTTAAAAAATCTAGGAAGTATTAAATAGTTTTTTTCCCAACTTTACCTTTTATTTTTAATATATTACTACATTTTTCAATACTTTTTTGGAAAACTGAAACACTTTATAGAGAGAGAATAAAAAATACAATTAAATTAAAATAAGAAATAATAAAATCTTGATGGATTTTAAATGTGGGTAATTTTAGAAAGTTGGCATAATTTTTTATAAACTTTTGATAATAACTAATTTTAGCTGATTTTTTTAATGGGTGCAAGTAAAAAGAACTATGAGAGAATACATAAATGAACATGTTTTCTTGGACTTGCTCACTAATTCATTATAAACATATCTATTTTTTTTAATAAAAATAAATAAACTACTATTTTATCAAAGATCAGAAACAACATTAGCATAATCCTATTTCTTCTATTTAGTTTTAACATTTTTATCCCAAAATATATTTATTCATATGTATAAAAACCAATATAAAACTATTAGTTACCATGGCAAGTTTCAACACAATTTAATCATATAAATTCAAATTCATGCATAAAGTTTCGGCAAACTGAGTTATTAAAAGATAATTATATAATTATGGATCTTTTCCGGGGTCTATGCGCAAAAGTTGACATTTAATTATTTCTAGGGTGTTTAATGCAAAACGCTCCATGTCTAGTACCTCTCCATCCATCCACGTATAAACGCATTCCAGTTTCCTTCCTCTTTTCAGATCTATACCTCTTCTTCTTCGTCTCCGATTCGGTTCCTCGAGATCCAGGGACCATGCGGAGCTCCATCGCCGCCTACAAGGAGAGCCTCTCACGGATCGCCAACGAGGTCCTCGACGCCGCCGACGAGCTCCAGCCCCCACTGTACCGAACCTCTTCCGCCGACGGCGCCGTCAACGCTGATCGCCGTGCTTCTCGGAGGTTGTCCCACTCGAGATCTCCGACCACGTCTCCGATCCCCAATGGTACCGGCTACGCCTCCCTTGATGAGGTTTGCTTCAGATTTCTCTCGATTGGTGTTTTGGAATCTGGTTGTAGTTCTTTGTTTTGTTGGATTTCTTATTGTTGTTTCTTTCTTATATGATTTCAATCTTCTTGTTGATTTCTTATATTTTGAGGAATTTAGTAAGATATGCTTGTTTCTTAGGCATGATTGTCTCCTGGATCTTGATCTTATGTAGCTTTTTAACTTCAGTGAATGAAATTGGTTGTTCCAAGTCTTTATGGATTCTGATTTTGTTGGATGGTGTGAGGGAAGGTGCTGCGGAAGGTACTTGGTTCTTGGCTGGTTTTGCCCTTCCATCTGCGTTGAGGCTTATGTGGGCTGAGAACTATGAATGATTTAGATAATTCTATTGTGCCATCGCCAATGCAATGTTGCTTCTAGTCCTTGAGGACCTTTATGTGTTAAGCTATGATTCATGTTTTGGAGATTATGGAGTGGTCATCTAATTCTTTTTCCCTTTACCAGGTTATAAGGAGTTAGTTTAATCTTTATCATCCCAAGTGATAGATTTAGGGTTTGGATATCTCCAGCTGGGAAGTTATAGTTAAAATAATAAAATGATTACATCTTAATTCCTACTCTGGTTCCCATCTGGCATAGTTAAGGCAGCCTTGACTAATTGAAATTTCCCTTTGATAGGACTACAAAAAAAAGGGGTTTATTTTATGAATATTTTACTGAAGTGCCAAAGTGGAAGACTAAGTAAATGATTTAAGCGTTTGTGTTTTTTTGAAGGGGTGGAAATAGATAAAGTTACATATATAAATCTTGTTGGATCTAAATGGTGGTAAAGATTCTGAAAATTTGCTAAAGCAACTTCTTCTGTTTGAATTCTTGGAGAAGAATACATTATTCTGAATCTCAGTTATTTGTATATATTTTGATAATTATGAGGTAACGCTAGTTGTATTAGGCTAAATTGGATAGAGTTGTAATCTTTTAGGTAGATGTTTATGCATTCATAGTTCTTTTATGTCTTTTTGATCAGTAATCTTCTTTCACATCTTTTTGAAATTTCTGTTATTACTAGATTTTCATATGGATCAACGCTGTTGTAAGTGATAATGAACCAGATGGCAGTAGCTTTGAATAACAGTAATTTTTAATTTTTTTAATTTTTATTTTTTTGTAATGGCTATAAATAATTTGACTAACAATTGATTCCTGTTCACCAGTGTGTGTATACTTATCTCAAATTCCTATAACAAGAACTAGACACTGTTTAAACTTTGAAGAAATTAGCTATATACCCCAACTTTGAACGGATGTTCATATTCTAATTTCTTTTATCCTGATGGTAGGTGTATGTTGACCAGTTTTAACAATAGCTTGGTGATATTCTGCTTTCATTCTTTTTATAGATAGCCCAATACAAGGCAGACATCCAGAAGCTTCAGGCATCTGAGGCAGAGATAAAAGCGCTATCATTTAATTATGCATCTATGTTGAAGGAAAAAGAGGTATTTTTTCATATCAATCATGTATTGCTCATAATATAAATTTTTCAATAAAGTGTTTTTCCTCAGGTCTTGAGATTTAGCTCTTTTTGAATTTGATTTTCTTGATGAAAATTGTGTTCCTGCTGGAAAATCTGGCAGTGTAATTTTTGTTGTGAATATTTTATCTCAAGGATGCTTGGTTCTGGATTTTATCTATTTCTGTTACTTGTATTGAACTCATTCTTGTTTGTCTTTTTCATTGTTATTCATTCTTGCCCCTTAATATGTATGTTCAGTCATGCCTTTTGCTTCTGGGTGAATAAAGAATTCGATATGATGGAATTCTATACATAGGTCTTCAAGGTATTAAATATGAAACCATTAGTTTTTGTATAGTTGAGGCTCTAATAAGTCTTACTTTGAGTACCAGAAAACTTATTCTTCAAAAGTCACCCCATAACCAGAACTGGTCATATCTAATTTTATTCTAACTATGATGTAACTCAATTATTCCATGCTATAGTTAACACAACTATCTCTAAATTTATGGTAACTGCAAAATGTACCAAAAACTACTTTTCTGATTTAAACCACTTAATTCATAATTTTACATGAAATACTCATAAACTTTGATAGTGGTACTTATTTGTATTGTGTATGATTTGCAAAAAATTTGGTGATATTCCTCTAAGTTTGCAGATTTCCTTATCCTTTTTTGTTCCCTTATGCCTCTTATTAGAAAATTCAATAGAAGGGCAAAAAAAATATGAATTTGAGTTTATTTTGTACAAAAGCCAGTAATGGTGTAACCCGGAAGTATTTTTATTCACCCAAAATGGTGTTGGTTATGTAGATGCCTTGGACTGTGCTGTGGGACTGAGTCTCTTTTGTACCTATCACTTACATTTTTTTTCTCTATAGTTACTGCAACAGCAATTGAAGATTGCCTGCGAACCTTATTTACTCAGTATTAGTTAGACCCTCCAAGAATAAATTGTTAGCAATTCTGTTATAGCTCGACCTGACCTAGTACCTTTAGTGTTCTAATAAATAAATCTGAAAACCTTACTGGTCTCAATAGCTAAAGCCATTGTTTTGAAAATGGACCATCAGCAAAACCATAAATGAAGTTAAAAGGTTCAAAACTTGAACCAGCGGTTACACTGGGTTAAACGGGGACGTCAAAATTAAGCAATAGTTGAAATATTTTTAAAATATAAAATAGTCAGAAGAAAAGTCAAATGTTTAGGTACCACCCTTTACCTTCCCAAATTTACCACCTATAAAAGTCCTTATGATCCTGATCTTCCTAACAGCAAAAATGCTTTGCACTCATCAGGTTCCTGTTTCCAGCAGTTTGACTGGCTGGACCAATCAGCTTTTTAAATCAGTAGTTATAACTTCTGATGTAATGTTTGGCCGAGTTTTATTTGTGATTATGGAGATTAAATTCATATTTTGAAAACAAATAGAGTTCACATGGATAATAATCTTGACAAAAATCTGGCCCAGTACTTGGGCCAGCTATGGTAGTTTGTATTCAATTAGTCTTTTGTGTGTGTGTGTGTGTGTGTGTGTGTGTCACATGGTACATATTTAGTTGAGCCTTTAGCTTTTACTTAGAAGTTTTGCATCAATAATCCTTTTCCTTTGTGTTCAGCACAACTGGTTAGCAAGTTTCAACTTCATTTTACTCAGGAAGTTTTTTCTCTGAAGTCACAAACTTATCATTATTACTTTTAATTTAAAGGTCACTTTTCATATCTGCAAAATTTAAAGGTCACTTTTCATATCTGCAAGTGAACATGTGACTGTATTTTTACTCGTAATAGTTCAGTTATTTGATTGTATCCTTGTCTGATTCTTTCCATTTATAATGTGTTTTCCATATCTGCTGTCTGAAGGTAAGCAACATTTATTTCTTAATCTAAGGTTTCAGTAAATCCTGTAAGTTGAATTGCACCTCAGTTCTTGTACTTGCTTTGGACAGGAACAACTTAATAGGTTACGGGAAGAAAACAATTCACTTAGAAAAACGGCGGAGGAAAAGAATGTTGGTGGGTCTATAATAAGAGATGGTGGTCCACGATCAATATCAAATAACTTTAGCATGGTCAAGGTAATCGTCATATTATATCACAACTTGTCCATGACAACTCTTTCATGTAACTGTTACCTATACTACCCCAAATGTATAGAAAGCATCCATGCATGTGAAGAGTAAGTGACTGAATGAATTTGCTACACAATGTAGACTTGAATCAACTGTTTCAACATAGAAGTTTGCTCATCCATTTCAACAATTTAACAGGGGAGGACAGACATGTCACCCGGTGGTCTCCACAGAAATCCAAACCAAGTGAATTTGCGGTCCACTGGAACCCCCAAAGGAAGTTTCTCTAAGCAAGATAGTTTTATTAATGGTAGCATGCAACCAACTCAATTCAATGCATTTCAAAAGATTGACCAAAGAATTGTGAATGCACAGGGAATTGAGGAGGTACTTGGTAGCATTGTTTTTATTCTTACTTATTAGTTAAAAGACTGTTGTGTTGCTTTTACGGTTTCTGAATCATAAATTAAGTTTTGTATGCATTTTTGTTTCTGATCCCCATCCTTATTTCTTCTAACTTAATTATTATTGTGGTTCTCACTAAATTTTTCAGAAGTCTTATTTGATGTTCTAGAAGCCAATACTTGTTGTTTCAACTGTTTTCTAACTAGTCTCCCTTGTGTTCTTTAGTCATGGAAATGTTGTATATTAATAGTACATTGATGCATGCTGTAGGAGCTTTCATTGCATGAAGGAAATAATAGATCTTTGATGACTTCAAGAGATGACATCAAGTATGAGATTGAAGAATTAAAAGCACAACTAGTCAAAGAGCGTGAGGATTTTAAAAATGTGAAGGTTAAATTACAAGGTTCGTTCTTTGTGAGACAAACTTCATATAGTTGTGTTTTGCTTTATTATCAAACACCTTTAATGATTTTTAATTTTTTCCAGAGGAACATCAGTTGAATGAATCCTTCCGGAAGGAACTATATGGTTTGAAGATGGATAAGGAGAAAGTAAGTACTAGATGGAATATTTGCTTAACTTTAGCACTTAGTTTTGAATCTTTCCACCCTTTTCTCTAAGTCTTCTTGTGACTTTTTTCACATCTATATAATATAAATTTTGTTTTTTTTTCTTTCTTTCTCTGAATTACTGCATCTTGATTTTGCATATGCCCTTGTTTTGTTTGCTTTCTTGCTTGTGCCACGGGACATTACCAAGGTTGCTACTTGGCAACCTGGGCAGAAAAGTTGGAAGTGTGGAAACAGCCTTTTTATGGTTTTCATTGTTCTAACAGGAGTTTTGCATGCAAATTTTCTTAGTATTTCCATTTAATGAAGCTATCTTTTGATCTTCTTGCTACCCCTTCTAAAATTAGAAGATATTCAGAGTGGTCATGTGGGTTATGAGCATGCATTTGGTGCATTGACTTGATAATATTAAATTTACGTATAATACGTTGATTTTTATTGTTTGATATATAGATTATATTGGAGCTGTGCGCGATCTATTTTCCTTCTGTTTGGATCTTTCTCATTTTCTGCTTCCTTGATGTGGATCTCTGCCTGTTTCTTTCTATGTTCTGCATATTATGCGTCACTGCTTTTAGGGAAATATCAAAATAAATAATCTCATGGACCCAATAATGTTTCAACTGTCATGTTAGGAGTTCAGGATATCCTATTACCCAGCAATGAGCATCTGACTCGATATTAAAACCGTCTTCTCCTGATTGTTTAGGTTCATTTTGGTATCATTATATTAGTATTCTCATTAAATTACAAAAAATGCATTATACATTTAGATTTATATCAGAGGCTTCACACATAAAGCTTTTGGATGAATTTTTGGCCATTTTCTTATGTTGCAATAATAATATAAAAAAATTTATTAACTGCTGCTCTTGTCCATTTGCTGATTGAGTTCTTATTTTTTGACTTATAGGCCTCTGCTGAAGTGAGTGGATTGCAGAAGGAACTAAATGAGAATATCTCAAAACTTACATACCTGCAGATGGAATTGGATAGAAGAAGTACAGATAAAGTAACACATGAAACTATAGAAAGTTTGAAAACCATGATTGCAAAGTTGGAGAAGGAGAATGCTGCACTGAAGGTTGGTACTCACAATTCCAATTGAATTTAGTTGTCTCATTTGAAATCATGTTTTACAATCTCTATCTTGTTGTAGTGAATCAATTTTCAAATTCAGGACTATGTTATATTAACAAGATGTCTTTCTCATAGGTAGAGAAGGATGAAATGAATGAAAACTTGGAACAGCTGAAGAGGAGCATGCAAGAGAAAGCTGATGCTTGTAATTCAGATCCTCTAAATTCACAAAAATTGAATGAGGTACTTGTCTCCTCTGTCTTTTGCCTTTTCTCTGTGACCTACTAATTAGTTGCTTGGCCTTTCATTTTCTTTATAAGTCCTTGTTTGAAAACTGTCTCTACTTTGGTCTATTTGTTGGCAGTCCTTTCTACCTTCTAAGGTTTCTGAGGCCACCTGCCTTAGGGTCATTGAATCTACCTTATGCTATTATTATATTAGTTTAAATGTTTTTGGCATTATAGGTAACTTTAAATGCAAAAGAGGAGATGGAATTAATGATACAACAGCTGGAGAAATCATTGAACAAAGCATGCAGAGAGAGGGACAAAGCTTCACAAGAATTAGCCCGTCTGAAGCAGCACATGTTGGAACAGGTAAATCACAAATCTTTTCTTCTCCAGTTGCCTTCTCTATTTTGAACATGTTTTCTTCTGCTGTGGTTTGTTAATCATATGATAATCTCTGCACTTCTCATCCAAAACTTTTTCTTCCTATGTTGTGAGTACACTAGTTATTTCAACAATTCCAAGTTATTTTCCTTCCAAGGAAAAAGTAATGATCATTCAGATATTCTTTACATGGGCTTTGCTGCTCGGGCAATTAATTCTTTCCCATCTTCTATGTTTTTGACCTCTTCATCACACAACACATGCAGAAACTAGACTAATATGACTCAATTAGTTGGAATTGTTTCGCTCTCATAGCCTTTAGAATATGCATTTCTTTATGATAAAGCTATCTTATAGTTTCTTATGTTGCTCAACCTTTAGAAAATGGTAGAAGTCTCTTCAAGAAAAGCATTTACAGTAGTAGGTTACAGAAAGGGGCTAAATTTGATATGTTTTATGTAAAATTGAGCTTATATTTTTTACTTCATGGTGTCTGACTGAAGAAATTTGGAGATATTTAGCTCCTGACCACTTAATTATGTCTGTCCTTAGTCACTGTCAAGATAGTTTTCAGGTCATGGCTGCTACTTGTGTGGGAGCTAACCGCCTTTGTTATTCTCTTTCACTGAATACAGTTTAGCGCCTCGAATTTGCTTGAGATTAAGTTACTGCAGCATATTTGACTTTGAAAGTGGTTGGTAGTTGGTAGTGGATTGAGTGTTGCTTCACAAAAATGGGGTGTGCACTTAAGTCTGTTTTTTTCCAAACATTCTGCAGTCAAAATTGAGGATGGTTTCTTCTACTCCGGTCTTGTCTAGGAAATTGAAGAATCAAATAAGATGGATGAGGATAACAAAATCATTGAGGAGCTTAGGTCTAACTCTGAGTATCAAAGAACTCAGATATTGCAACTGGAGAAGGCTCTGAAGCAGGAAATGGCAAAAAGGGGGGAGATCAATAGATCGAAGAGTGAAGAACTTCACAAGCTAAATGAACTGATTCATGCTCTGAAAGAAAAGGTTGCAACATGCATGAGCACAATTGATGCTAAAAATGTTGAGCTGCTGAATCTGCAAACTGCCCTGGGCCAATATTATGCTGAAACTGAAGCCAAGGTAATTGAAAATACTCCGGTCTCTCTCTCTTCTATATTCTTTTTTTTTTTAAATGGTATTGTGGTATTTGGATCATTGTCATGACTTTCATCTGGATATCGAATGATAGGAAAGGCTAGGTAGAGATCTAGCTTCAACGAGAGAAGAATTGGATAAACTTTCACAAACGCTGAAGGTATGCCTTGTTTGCTGCTTTTTGTTCTTTGTATCTCATGCGGAATTCCTTTTTTGGCCACAAGTAAATATAGACTTGTAAACTGGCTCTTTATATTGCTTAGAATTACTTGGAGAATGCAAGCTCATGCTAATCACTGGTAAGATGTAGATGTAATGAATATGGCATGCACTGTCTGCTTACATGCTTTTCCTCTTTCAAAGTATCCTAAATATGTCATAAGGGATCTATGTTTTAATGAATATAGCTTGCACTGTTAGCTTATGTTCAATTCAGACTATCCTAAATGTGCGGTGGAATTGCATGAGTTAGTGTCACTGAAAAAAGTATGGGGGTTATTGAATATGGATCTATAAAATGTGCATATTAGTTGCTTATCTATGATATGACGACCTCACATTATCGTACTCCAGGTAATTGGCATGAGTGAATTGCCATTAAAATATTTATGCGTGTTGTACTGGCCAACTAATGAAATAAAATTTATCTTCACTGTTCATGTGATTACAAGATTTTTTCCTTTATTTTTTTGTATGCCAGCATATCAAAGGCTGGAAACATCATATAAGTTTTTGTGGGATGTACTTTATTTGGTAATATTGCTTCAGTATTTGAAACTAATAACTCATTATTCTGATTTCATTTCCCATATTTATGGATTCCTTATTTTTTCTTGTCCACTGAATATTGAACTTAACCATAAAAAAAAAACCATAGCATCATAGTCATAATGGACTAGCAGATCCTCCTGTTTGATGGATTTAAGCATTGTGATTCTGTTGATTTCTCAACGTCCTAGAACTTACCTAGATGGCATATGTGGGCAAAGCTACTCAAATTGCATAGATATAAATGTGTTCAAAAGGTTTTATTTCTTTTCTGTAACTTGAGAAGGTACATCTCTGTAAGGAGCCTTGGACGAAAAATGGGTCTGCTCATTTCTGTAACATGAGAATGCATAATGCTTTCAGAACAGCACCTGAATGAAAATTTGGGATGTGTATTATCTTCTACTCCTGGTGTTAATTCCAACAGAGATAATTCTTATCTAGTTTAATCACCTTGTAATTTGTAATTTAACGTGTTCAAGTAAAGCCCTTTGAATGGTGAAATGTACTGTAGTTTGTTATATGCTGATTATGTAAGACTGTTACTTAAGCTGGTCTTAATTTAAAAATTCTTACTCTTGAATTGTTATTTATTTGGTGGAATACATTGTTATTTTGTTGATTCTCTATTTGTAACTCCAATATGACAAATTAATTTTGCATTGACATGCTTAGGTTGCAAATGAAAAGATGGAAATATTGGGAAAAGAGAAGGCTGACATCAATTCTAGACTATCACAAACTGAAAGGCTGTTATCTGAGAGCAAATATTCCATAACAAAGCTTGAGGAAGAAAATTCAAGACTACGACGAGCTTTGGAGAAGAGTATGACTACACTGAATAGGATGTCATTGGACTCAGACAACTATGTTGACAGGTAAGTCACTTCAACAATTTGGTTTGCTCTTAACTAGCATTGTGTTGTCATATATGACAAATATTTCTTCATGGCCAAGTTGAAAATTTTGAGAATGACTCGAATGTTGGAAATTAATAACTCAGATACTCTTAATTTAGGGAGGGACTTCTACAACCAAATAGTTCTGGATATTAATATATATCTGATTATAGATATTTTAGTATATGGTATGTTGAACCTGCGCTTTAGCTAAAGTTGTTTGATGACTCGGTACAGACTGAACATCAGATCATGTTGCCAATATCAGATGTGAAACACATTGTTTTTTCTCTTAATCATACACTTGAGTAGTCCAATCGTCATGAGGTTGAGTGATATGTGAGGTCCTTCCAACATTTGTAAAATACTCAATTGTCATCATTGCCCAATTTAATCAACCAATTTTTCCTTGACAGGCGCATAGTTATCAAGTTGCTAGTGACTTATTTCCAGAGAAATCACAGTAAAGAGGTAGTGTATACATTGCTTGTAAAAGCAGTCGTGGTTTGTTTGTTCAAAAACTAACTTCAACATGTGGTGCTGCCAGGTTTTGGATCTTATGGTTCGCATGCTGGGCTTCTCTGAAGAAGAAAAGCAAAGAATAGGTTTGGCTCAGCAAGTTGCTGGCAAGGGTGTTGTTCGAGGTGTTTTGGGACTTCCAGGTCGTCTTGTTGGAGGAATCATAGGCGGAAGCTCTCATGCGACGCCTTCTGGAGCATCTTCTGATAACCAGGTACTATTTCTTCATGTTCCAATACGTTCAGTTTTTTACTTCACTGAGCACTTGATCATTGCCTGCTTCTGTGCTATGCCAATGTGTTTTGACACAATGGGTGATAATATTAGTCCGATGCATCAAGAATGATACAATTAGTAGATCTATGTTTAGTGTATCCCTAACCTTCTTATATCCTCAAGATTGAAATTTGTTTTTCATGGTATTGATGTCAAAAGAAGGGACTTACTAGGCAACAAAAAAAAAATCTAACTAATAGGTTTGAATGATGAAATTTTTCTTATGTTGCCTTTGGATGAGGTTTATATGATAGATAAATTTCATGTGTCTCTGTTAATATCTAATAACATCAATAACCAAAGGATCGCAACAACTGTTCTTCAATGCATACAGCAAGAGCTCATGCTATAATATGATGCTGATTGATCACAATAAGAGTTCATGCTTTTTCACAGACTTGTGAAGTGATTGCGCCATAGTTTTAAAACTTCTTCTTCACCTGACATGACTATCTTGTATTTCAGTCTTTCGCAGACCTGTGGGTGGACTTTCTTCTCAAGGAAAATGAAGAAAGGGAGAGAAGGGAATCTGCCGATGCCGCCAGAGCAGCATCAACCGCACAGAGCCCGACAAAGTCGACACCGGTTCCCAACCATAGAACTCACCCACCACCTTTTCAAACTTCCAGTTACCCATCTGTGCATTCTTCAGGTAGCCGGTTCACAACTCTTCCTGCAAACCCAAACAGGACGTCTGAGCAACCTGAAAGTGAATTTGCAACAGTGCCTTTAAATACATCAGTTTCCCCACTGTCAGATTACAGCTCTAAGTTTTCAAGGCAGCAGCTTCCAAGGTATTGAAATGATGATGTGGTTGAGGTTAATTGAAAGAGAGATTTGTGTGTGCAGAGATATTATTTTTTGTTGTATTACTGCCATATCCATATGTTCATAAATCAAAGTGCATCGATTATTTCTTTTTCTTGCTCACTAATATGTAAGTTTTGCAATGGAATATGTAGAGAGAGAGAGAGAGAGAGAGAGAGAGAGAGAGAGAGAGATGTTTTGCTTGGCAATGCTAATTATTAATCGCGACATGATTATAAGTATTTTCATTTTTGTCCAATAAATTGTCAAGATACGTGAGCACATTACTTTGGTGGCACACGATGAAACCATTGAAAGAAAAATGATCAAGGTCCGTAAAAGAAAATTAATATACAATAATAAGCCAGGAAAAAAAAATTATCTCTGGTTGACAAATTTATAGTTAATTTTTATTAATTATAAAATTTATTTATACCAAAAAAATTATTAAAACACAATAATTTGGTTGAATTAAACCCACCATATGAATGCCCGCATTCAAGCACATGACAAGTGGGTCCATTGAAAGTGGATGCAACAACAAATGGAAACAAAAAACCCTAACAATAACAAAGACAGACCCTTATACGTAGAGAGTATCTCCTCCTAGAGAATGGTCAAAAATGAGAATAGTCGAAAGTGACCAAACTAGCTGACGACTTAGAGAATAGGCAAAAGTGAGAATAGCCGAAAGTGACCAAACTAGTTGGCGATATTAGCAAGGCCATTGTCAAGGCCTAACTCATCATCGCTCAAGAAGTGTCATAAGAACTAAATACTTCTCTGGATTACAAAAGACAAGTCCTCCAGCTTTTGTTTTTTGGTCAAAAGAGCTACGGAAACCAAGAAAAGGCATATATAACTGTTTTCATAAACAAGGAAGATACTGATATCGGAATAAAATTAAAAATGCAATCATTTTTTCCAAGCCAAATTTGCCAAACAATTGTCCTTATAAGCCACGAATAGGAAAACCTATGTCAGGGCGCTAATTCCCTATACCAGCCCTTCCATGGATTAGCTGTTAAGATCGGGATCTTGTTGAACCTTAGAATTTGTGCAAAGTAATTCGACATGAATACCGCAATAGGGCAACGGAAGAACAAGTGGTCTACAATTTCAATGTCACTTTGGCATAAGATGCAAGTAGTTGTGGGTAATCAATCTATTACAATCCATATAAAAGTGCTTGTCTAGGGTAAGGATTTGTTATCCCAAACAAGCTAGTTGAAGGCGTTGATTTTCCAGGGCAAACGTTTAAAGATGACAAGAATGATCCTACATCATTGTCCTCGGTTAATCAGAAATCTATAGAAAGATCAAACAGAGAAACCACTATTTGGTGATGGTTTCCAAACCATGTAATCCATCCTCCCCGGAATGGGCGAACTAATTTGTTCACGGATCTCGGCCAACACAGGATCTAAAACCCTATTAGCTGCCATGGAGCTAGTGGTTAGGTCTTTAATTGTTCCCATGGGCTCTTTTGACTTCAAGAAAGAATCAAGCCAAAGATATTTTAAGACCTGATTGGTATGCCAATTGTCTTGCCTAAAAGAGTGGAATGCCATCCACAATAAGTGGTTGGACAAAAATCCTAAAACAGAGAGCATTGGATACCTTACCATAAGGAAGAGTACATATGTTGTTTTTTAAGAAACAAACTCTAAAAGGGTGTTTGGTTGCAAGGCATGGAATGAGAATTATTACATAGTAATTCCAATGCCTTGTTTGGATGATTATGTATGAGTGAGAAAAGAATGGGTGGGTAATGAGTGAGGAGTGAGAGATGAGTGACAATTATCCAAAAAATGGAAGGATTGTTCATTCCTCTCTCACTCCTTGGGGTGAAATATCATATTTGCCCCAAAATAAATAATAATTTAACCTAACATTTTTTACTTATTAACTTATATTAAAAATATAAAAGTCTCTTTATTATAATTTTTCACTTTTATTTTTCTAATTCCCAATGAATTACCCTCCCGTACCCTCCAACAAAACACAGTTTTCCTTCCATTCCTAATCCATTCCCTTTTATTCTCATTCATATCTCATTTCTCCTTAATTTCACTCCTCGCAAACAAACATCCCCTCCCTTGCTTGGGGAGAAGGGTTGAGAGGGGTTTTGGAGGTAAGGGTTCCTTTAACACTTGCTTGGGGAGAAGGGTGGGGGAGGAGATAAGGGTTTTGGAGGGTTTTGGGGGGTTGAAAACACCCCATTTCTCAACCCCTCCAAATTGGAGAGTTGGGAAGGGTTGATAATTCTATAGACGAAAATGCCCTTTTAATAAATTTGTAATAACTAATAATATCCTTTAATTTTGGGAATGAATGCAAATAAAAAAAAACCTTACCATTGAGCCTTATCTCCTTCTCTTATCACCGGAGATCCACCGGAATCTTTAGTTATAATTTTATTGGACGAAAATATCTTTTTATTTATATTTACAAATATATATGGGATTGTATACAAGATTTGAAAATATTTATAGACTTTTTATGTTAATTAATTATTTTCTAGCCATATTTAATTGAGATTAATGAATAAAATTTATTTATCGATCCATTATTTATCATAATAGAACATTTGAAACTCAAAGGGTATTTTGGTAATAACAATGTGTAACATTACTTTGTTTTACCTTCAAAACCTTCCTTTACTTGACCTTTGCCCCAAACATGGTATGGGTTGATCCCTTCCCTTCCTTTCCTTTCCCTCCCCTTTACTTTATGAACCCTTGCTACACTTCATCCAAGCAAGACTTTAAATTTTAAGTTAAAATATTCTGAAAGTAATTAAATTGGATTAAAAAAAACCGTACAAAAAAATATTATTTAGTGTTATTTATGATTTTCCACCGTCATTTCTCTAGGAGTGCCAAGTTGAGTTCCTTCAAGGAGCACACAGTTAAATTCCTCCTAAGTTAATAATCCCCACCCCCTATTCAGGTGATTAATATGGTCATTTTCAGTTTACCAGATGATATTTAGATTTGTCCAGAATCCAGATCCCCTTTGAAACTTTCAATGGACCCCACCATCCAAGAGACTAATCTAGAAATAGACATCATGTAGGTTGGTATAGCAGAGAATTGATGAGGGTACATCTACCCCTATACATAAAAACTTTGTTTTCCAAGTCGATAATCTGACTTTTTTATAATAGTCAAACTGATAAATGTCCATTTTGCCCTTCAGCAACTAAAATCTCGATTTTGACCTTTAAATTTTATATAATAGTAATGTGAGCGGGATGAAGTGATTAATAGGCCATTTGGTTTATCTCATCAGTTTTCATGATTATCTTAACATCCACAAATCGAAATTTAAAAGGTACTTTCAAATATCAAAATGAACACGAACCAACATTTTCATAAAATATCCCTACTTTAGTAGATAAGATTTACAAAAGGGAAATGATATTGTTTGGTCCGGAAGGTTGGAAATCTCTCAATCCCTAAAATCAATCACAACCACACAAACAATAAACATCATTGAAGTTGTTATATGATTACAATATAATTATATTATATTTTTATTTATTTATTTTAAGTTAGAAACACAATGAGCAAAAAAAATAGAATAGTCATCACAAACGGTAAACAGAAACAACTGCTAAATTTCCAGTTAAAAGGTCAGACTCACAGCATAAACAAAAATACTAGGCATAACAAATAATACTCTCAACAGTATTATAACATCCACATAACAGCATTAGTGCTACTATTGAACATTATGTTATGCTAAATTGCAGCCAACCAGAGAACACACTAAAAGACCACAAAACATGATGAGATCCAAAGCGTACCCAAGCACAAGTAATAGAACCAAACACAATCCCAATATACCATCTCCCTTCCTAGTTCTGCTTTTTGTTTTTCAATGGACCTTTGGGTATCTTACTTAGAACCTTGGCATCGAAAACGGCATACTGCTTCTTTATCTCTATCATGGCTTTCTCCGCAAATGCATCAATCTTGTCATCATACTTCTCATAGACGAAAGGCACTGTATGCAGCAAGACAAACACTGCAATTGCACACCAACAACAAATGCATGGTAAGAATTGATAGAACATTAAGCTTTGTCAAACCAAACCATATTCATTAAGGTAGGTAAGCAGGTCATGAAAGCACAGACCAATATAGAACAAGGTTATGAAATTGCAGCAGCCACCAACAACTGAAAGCAGCCAGAGTCCTGCAATCACCTGATAAAACCACAAAATGCATCACTAGATTGCTATATCAAATCAATGCCAAACCAAGAGCAACTTACACCAAGGAATTGCTTGAGGTCCCTTCCAAGAGCGATCTCCCTTAGAACAGCGATGGCCCTGTTGATCTCATACCTCAAGGAACGAGCAATGTCCACAGTGAGGTCTTCAGGGATGCTCACTTCTGGAATGCGCGGTGGAGATCTATGAATCCAAGAAAACAATTGAATTGAGTGCTCATAGAATAATCCGATCAAGTGCTATTTGATTTAACTTATAAAGGCTCACTTGTGGATGAAGGTAGTGGCATTGGAATAGAGGAAGAGGATGGCAAGGGAGAGTATGAGGCCATGACAGACCAGAGTGAGCAGGTGGTACTCCATGAGCTCGAACAAGACCCAGATTGCGGTGGCCCCACCAAGGACCACAGCCGATGCCTTCTTGTTCCTCCACAAGAATACATCAGCAGCTGCAAACCATGACCAAATTAAATGCCCTCGAATCACAAACAAAAAAATGCACAACTATATCCATATTCCACCAATCTAAGATTTCTAGTCCAAGTATTCTATGCCCTAGAATCAGAAGCTAATATATGCACTAAGGTTTAGCATTTCCAAACCCATGAACTCAGAAAGTGGTGACCAATATCAATCTAAATGTTCCACTAATCCAAAACTCCTAATTCAAACATTCCATTTAAAAAAACCAAGGGATGAATACAAGCGTTGCACAATGATTTCTTATAAACATATATATCTATATATACAATAAGAAATAAACAAGAAAATTATTACAAATACAAGCATTCAAATTCCATTTGGTATTCAGTTCAGTCCCAACTTCAAATTCAAGCAAATTTTTTTTTTTTTTGACAAATACGTGACAAGTGCCCCTGTTTAAGAAAAGTCAGGGACGTGCACAGCCGTATAGTTAATACCTCATCACATTTGTGGTATATCTCTGTGCGTGAGTTTTAGAATGCAAGCAGTGATCTTTAGAATTCAATCTTGCATCATCCGCAAAATGAACGCCCGCGGTAATAGGCCAAGAGGCCGTTGGCAAATTCAAGCATTTTGAACACGGATTGTTATATATAAGGGGTTTTTTTTCTCTCTTTCTGAAAAAGCAATTTATAGAAACACATTTGGTTTTGCAGAGATAGAGGATCAATCTCATCATTCCAGCAATAATTTCCCAGCAAAACAACTAAAATATACGTTGAGAAACATCCTTTATAGAAACACAGAATCAATTCCAAATCATCAACACTAATTTATCATATCCAAATTTAAAATAAACTAAAAAATCAGAATAAATAAAAATTTATATCAGATCTCAATCACAAAAACGAAAAATCATAATCAGATCCGATCTACATCTACAACAACAAAAGAAAACAGATCCAAAGAACAAAATCAAAAGAAGAGATGGGATCCATACGTTTGCCGCCGCCGAGGACCTTGTGGACGGGCTGTTCACGGCCAAAGAGGCGGAAAATCTTGGCTTTGACCGAAGACGATGAGGGTTCCGACTTCTCGTGGTCCGAATCAGAGGACGATGAATCATGGAGCTCCTCCTTGATCTTCTCCACGAGACCCTCCACTTTCGACTCCTCCGCGTGCTCCGCCATGGCCGATGAACTCGAAGAAGAAGAAGAAGAGGAAGAGAAGCACAAGCTTATCGTGCTCCGCAAGGACACCGGACCGGATCGTAGCACCTCGCCGGAGATTCCAGATGCTTCTCTTTGGGATCTTCTTCTCCTGATTTGGGTCGGCGCCTCATAATATAGATCCTGAATCCTGAGAGATGTGATCTCAACCGTTGGATTCATTCTTTACGATTAGTGATTTTCTGATGTGTTGCCACGTGGCGGTCTTATTTTGAACCATCTGGTTAAATTTGAATCAGTTATCTGTACATCTTTTATTAGTTTTTTATTTTTTTTTTAATTTTTTTTTTAAATCTTATGGTGGAGGTTGGTTCTATTAATAATAAATTAAATATATATATATATATATATATTTTTTTTTTTTGGAGAATGATTTGTTGCAAAGTTTTAATTTAAAATTAGGGTTTAAAAGGCAAGTGAATAAGGTGATAAGGGAAATTAATTCAAATTTGAAAGTGTAAATGTGGTAAAGGATTTGTATTTGAATTTTTGTATTACTAAAAAGGTAATTAAAGAATATTAAATGATTACCAAAATATTAATTTGAAATTATAAAATTGCATTAAGTTGTCCTTCCTATGTTCATTCTGAAAATCTTTTTAATTTTTTTTAAAAAAAGAAAAATTTTCCAAACAATTTATCATAATTGGAATTCTTCAAATCCATATAACTCCAATGACATAAATTAAAAAAAAATGATTTATTTTGATGATTTTATACATGAATACTAGTAGTTAATTGTTTTTTTATAAACATAATTTATAGGGTATTATAATTTTTATTCAGAAAACCATTTATATGACATGATGAACATGGGTCCAAGTAACTTAAAGTAGCTAAAGAAGTAATACCTTTTAAGTAGACCGTTTAGCTGTTTATTTATCACTTAAGTTTGCATCATTTAGATAAGAATCATGAAAATAGACTAACATGTGCATTTGTGAGTAAATGGAGAGTTTTGTTTGAGAGTCATTGTCATTGCCTTGAATGTCATTTTGTAGCTACCAATATAAAGACAATCAAACATGGCCATTTGTGCGGTAACCTCAAAGACAACCACAACTTAAGTTTGAAACTTAAATGAATAAATAATTTTTTTTTTTAAATAGCCACATCATTTACTTCACATCATACAACATAGCAATAGGTGTATTTTATTATTTTTAATATAATTGGGGGGTAGGGCGATAAACGAGCTGAGGTTTGCCTTGTTCAAGCTTGGCTCGTTACTATTTAATAGAGCTCGAACTTGAGCCGAGCTTTCTTTGAGCTTCATTTTTCATGTTCAAGCTTGTCTCGTTACTATTTTAACCGAGCTTATTTCGAGCTTCATGCTCGAGCTCAACTTGTTAAGAAAATTCGAAGCTTAGACTTGGCTCGTTAGCTTGATTGAGACTTGATTATTTTTTTATTTTCTATTTTTTTATTTAGTATAGTATCATTTAAAGCTTATTTAATAAATCATTATCAAGTGCGACTCAACTCAATTTAAGTTTGAGGATCATTTTAGTAAAAGAATAATTTAAACTTATTTATGGAATCATTAAGATTTGAGTTCAAGCTTGTTAAAATCTTCATTAAATAAGTTAACGAATAATTACAATAATAACAAAATAAACATTGTGATGTAACTATCTATAAATATTTTTTTTTTGTAATATTATTAACAATCCGGTAAATAAACTTATTCATGACACTATAAATGATTATATTATTGATTGTTACAGATAAAATTGTAAATGATTCTATAAACGAGCTTTAAATTATGCAATAAACGAGTTGTTCACAAGATTTAATGAGATGAGCTTGGTGGTGTTCAAGCTTGGCTCGTTTATCTTACGAACTCATTTAACTTAATGAACTAGCTGACCCGAGCTTTTAACGAGCTGAGCTTTTGAATAGTAGTTTAGAACCCTATATGTGTGATTTAAATTGACAACAACGACATGGTCACATATACACCTTAATACACACACACACACACAAATATATATATATATATATATATATAAACGAGCTTGTTCTCGAGCTGTGTTAGTGAACTATGTTCGCGAGCCAAAACGAGCCGAGTTTTCTGCTGCTCAAGCTTGGCTCGTTTATTAATCGAGCTTGAAAATGATGTTCAGCTTGGGCCATTTGCTGATATGAAATTTGAACACGAAATGAGCTCTTATCGAGCCGAACACAGAGCCGCTCACGAACGGCTCGGCTCGAATACACCCCTAGAGGGGCATGGAAGGATGGACTAATATGTTTTTTAAAAAGTAGCAAAGCAAGGGTACAATGGTTTGCTTGGAGCAATATGTGTTTTTTATCATGTTGCAGTCAATATGATTGATCACTTATTTCTTATAGTTAATTTCTTGTGTTGATCGTATCTAGATTCACTTCGTCAATAATCTATTTCAATGAATATCTAACTTTAGTCATTGAGGTTTGATCATCTTAGAGGCTCCACCTTGATCCTCAAAGTATGGATATCTT
Source organism: Dioscorea cayenensis subsp. rotundata (assembly GCF_009730915.1). Classification (NCBI taxonomy): domain Eukaryota; kingdom Viridiplantae; phylum Streptophyta; class Magnoliopsida; order Dioscoreales; family Dioscoreaceae; genus Dioscorea; species Dioscorea cayenensis. The sequence goes on from NC_052487.1 coordinate 5,379,090, forward strand.
TGACTTTCTTATTTAAGTAATTTTCTAAAATATTTGGTAGGAGAAGAACAACCACATATTTTGCCAACATCTTTTTTCACCCATTTTATCCTCACAAAAATTGACCATGGTTTTCTTTTTTTAGTTATTTATAACCTAGAATATCAAGATTTAAAACAGATGATATTGCAAGGACAATCAAACACAGCTTTAGCTTCCTATGCTTTTCTTGAATCTAATTTTAGAGGCTTTTCCAATTGATAATAAGAGTGAACATTCTTGATATACTTATATGACCAATCACCCTTAAATGAACAATCCCGTGGATGTGATTTTTTGAAAGCTTTGTTTTACCACTCTCATCATTTATTGTAGGGACATTTACCCATGTTTAACAACCTTGTGTGTATCTAATTTATTTATCCGACATTATTTGTTTAGTCTTTACTTCCACTCTCTCTTTTTTAATCAAATTAAGATCTTATATTTTTTTGGTGATCTATTCATTTTTGTATAAAAAGGACTTTTTTTCAAAAATGGTAATATTGAGATATATTTAATTTCCATGGTAAAAATAACAGTTAGATTATATGACAGATTATTTAAATATCTTTTTTTTTAGTTTTTAAGACCATCATTCTTTATTAGTTTTAACAAAACTTTTACTTTAGTTTTAGATGAAAAAGATAATCACGAGTTCAAAACCCATGTAGAGACAATAAGGGGGCGTTCATTTCAGGGAAAGTGGGGGAAAGTCAGGAAGTGGGGGAAGTGCCACTTCCCTGAAGTGGGGGGAAGTGATACACTTCCAGGATTTCTGATGTTCATTTGTCAGAAAGTGAGAATAAAATCGAAAGATTTAGGTGTTGGATGAAGGTCTATGAGTTCAAAAAAGATTTTGGAAGTGAAAGGAAGTTAGTTTTTATAGATTGTCTCACTTCCCCCCACTTCAGTAAAAAAAATACCGAAGTGGGCTTAGTTCAAAATTCACTTCAGTCGGAAGTGGGGGAAGTGGCACTTCCCCCAGTTCAGCACAAATGAACACCAGAAGTGGTGGAAGTCAGACCACTTCCCCCCACTTCCCCCCACTTTTTTTGAAATGAACGCCCCCTAACTTCGTAGGAGTTTGGATTCCTCATGATGATTCTAATAATATAAGATGATGATATGTGAGGCAGTAACTTTGCTCATGTCCCTTGACTAACCAAGGACTCATCTCTTTTTTAAAAAATAAATAAATAAAAATATAAATTATTCGTAGCAAATACAACCAGTGGGAATAGCACTACACTTATCAAAATAGCATCCAAACTAACCAATCTAATAAATTTAACAAACAAATGAATCATAATTATAAGAACTTGGGATTCAAGGAGATGAAAAGTGAGGAAAAATAAAAAGTAACAATGTTGCCTTGTGTTTGATTGAATACTAAAGTTAACACTTGATCAATGTCAAACAAGATTTAATACTGAAACCAAGCAAAAGAAATTAAAATTAAATCCATTAAAACAAGAAAAGAGATTCTCAGAAAGGCCTGGGAGGTTTCTCAAGAACAGCAGAAAAAAACACCTCTGATTCATCCTTATCCACCTTTGGTACAACAACCCATTTATGTTTCTTATACCTCAACATCCTAAAAGCCTCCAAATAATCCTCCAAATCATCCTTAGCACAAAAGAAACTATCAATCCACAACAATCCTCCAGGCCTCAAAACTCTGTCCCAGTCATACAACACAAAGTCCAAAAGTATGAAATCAATCCACCCATCAAGAAATCTTGTGCTATGTATGATGTCCAATGTGTTGTCAAAGAAAGGAAGCCTCTGATTTATGGTTAAATACAATGGAAGGAGACCTCTCAGAGCTATCATCTCACTGAATGGAGCTCCAAGATTAATGGTAGCTGTAACAATGGAGACATTAAACTCTCTCATCCTTGCAGCAAAAGTCCCAGTTCCAGCACTGAAATCCAATCCTATCCTTATCTCCCCTGGTTTAATCTTCAATACATCTTCAATGAGGAAATCAGGAGTTGAGTTTGAGGAAGGATCAAAGTAGATGACTTGCATCCATCTTGGTTTTTCATGGTGTGTGAGATTGAAGCAATCTGAGCACTTGAAGAAGCCTTTCCCAGTTGCATTTCTAGCAAGACAAGCAAAATTTTTGCATCTGTAATGGCTCCATCTCACGTTGTGATCTTCAGGGAGCTTCCAAATGGATTCATTGATGGGTGAAGGCTTAGTATAAAGTTTTGGGGCTCTTGCAAAGCATCTTCTTCTTGGAAGTGGATCACAACCATGAACCATGAGTTTCTGAGCTACTTTCCAGTCATCTTTGCAGAAATCCCCAACATCATAGTCCATGTACTCTTCAAGCTCTTCTTTCATGGAGAAACATGCATGGCCAATGCTTGTGAATGTGCTATTTGCTCCCATAAAGTTTTGTTTTCCTAATCTGTTTGGTTTCAGCTTCACATACTTCCTTATCTCTTCAATCAGGAAGAACTCCATTGCTTCATTGTAGCTCTCTCCACTTCTTGACAGTGGATGTGCACTTCCACTTCCACTCACACTTAAACTCTCCTTTTGAGATTTGATGTTTAAGACTGAGATTCTAAGTGAACCAAGTTGGAATAAGATTTCTGTGAGGAAAGCTGTGTGTTTTTCTTCATCTTTGTCCATGTTCTTCAACTCTGTGATGATTTTGTCCATGATGTTGTCTATGATCTTGGTGGCATCTTGTGTTTGATCTTCAGAGATTGTGGTGGTGAAGAGGGAGCTGTGAGGATAGAACCTGGAGAGCGTGAGAATGCTGAGAATGAGAGCAAGTATTGCAAAGAGGAGAGTGAATGCATATACTCCTTTCTTCAATCTGAATCTCATGTTCAGTTTCATTGTTATGGATCAAAAACAATGAAAGATGAAGTGAAATTAGAGGAAAGAGAATGAGAATGATCAAGTAAAAAACTTTAGAAAAATTGAACTGTGTTGACTTGAGAACATATTTTAGTTAGAAGAAGACTTGGAGATTGGAGCCATGAAGTTCAAGTGGGTGTATTTAAATGATTTGGTTTGGTTTTCTAAGATTTTTATATTGTTTGATATATATATTGGAAATGGTGGGAGTTTACAAGTGTTACTCCTGAGTTGAATGATTAATTTTCAACCTGGTCCGTAAGTTAGATGATTAATTTTGAATTTGTATTTTTTTTTTTAAAAGGTGAATAAAACACATGCATTAAATAGAAAAAAGAGCGATACAAGACCCGTCAGATCTAGTGGTCAAAGTAACCAACAACAAAATAAGACTAACCCACTAGACATGGGCACAAAATCACACCCAAAGCCGAAACAACAGGCCCGAACACCTTGACACACAAGAACTACCCCCTGCCCTGAACAGAGTCACCCTCACCGGGAGCATCTCCACCGGTGGGATCATCACGATGCCCCGAAAATGCCAAGCTGTGATGAATAGTAGAAGCGTGCTCCACAAGCTTCGCCTGCTCGGAAGAAGGGGCTTTGAGGAGTTCGTCGCCAGTACATTTCTTCTTGATCGACTGGGGAGGTTATGGTACAAAGTCTGCATCTTCAGTCCACCTAGACGACGGCTTTTTCTGTCATTCGCTCCTTTTAGCTCCTGGAGGTTGAGGTTGCTAGTCTTCAACTGCCTCAGAACGAAGGCCAGGCAAAAGCGATCTGATAGTCTTCTCAAACTCAGATTCGGACTCATCAGTCCCATAATCTACTTCTGGGAGATCTCCTCTAGAAGCAGAGTCACCAAGCGAGTGCTCATTAGGAATGTCGCCATCAGAACCCCCTGTAGTAGCTAAATGAGGAACTGGAAATCTAGAATTTGGAAGTACAGAGTCAGAGGATTCTAGTAAGACCGAACCAACACTTGGAACAAGTGATCACAACCCAGCAATAAACTGCCAATTGAACCCAAATCAGCCCCTGGAACCCCTAAAAATAGATCCTCAGAATTAAACCCAGAACGGCCTTCATTGCAATTCTTATCACCCAACATATCCACCACCACCCCATTCGACCCAACGCCCACACTCAATGGATTCCCAGCCGCTTTAGTTGGGTCAGGACCCAAAGTCTCAAGGTCCACCACTGAAGTATTGGGCCGAACAGAGGGCCTACCACTGTCCAAACCGGGCCTGACCAGATCAGGTTCAAGCCGGTCTAGTCCAGTGACACCATCTACCAAGCTCGGCCCATCATGCGTAGGAAGGCCCACAGAAGCAGCCTCTTTCTCCAACTGCATAATGGGACTGAGCTTCCCTCCATGGGCCGGCTCCAAAGCAGCAATAGCGGAGTCCAATAAAGCCATCCCTTTAGAAGAATCACCCACCTCACATGCCGACAGGTCACCAATAGGCTGATGAGACACCTTAATCCACTGGCCCAATGGCGGATCGACATCGCAATTTCGCAAACCGCTTGGATGGTCGGCATGTTGCTATATATAACACTTGGTATTTTCATAAAAAAAATTGATACTTATGGAAATATAAGTGATAATATTTATACTTATTGGATGGAGAAATTTCTTTTATATATATATATATATATATATAATTTTTTTGTCAAGATGAACGGCTAGGTAGCTAAGAAAGAATTCAAACTCATGATTCGAACTCTCAACACTTATAAATGATTCTAATAGAAACTCAGCTACCAATAGACTATTTAATCGTTGGTTCATATCTATGATGTTTGGTGCTACATCTTAGTCTATTGTTGCCCATTTGTAATACATTTATGAAAGTTTATAATTTTGCAAATTTTTCATCATGTTCCGCCATAAAATTGAAATTAACTGCCGGACACTTGCAAAACATGTGTGCATGATCAATTGACGTATATGTACTTATGTGTAAAATATAAGTGAAGTCCACAATTAATCACTGGTACCTTATACTAATCTCTTTATTTGATTGCATAATATTAAATAAAACATTATATTTACAAAGAATATTGATTAAGCGTGAGTTGAACGTTGTATAAGTTTTCAAATATATAAGAGAAAGTGTTCTCTGGGACATACATCCCCACAAAATATAAAGGAAAAGAGGGTTGAAAGGAGAGAGATAATTTGGTTGGTGAATAGTGCAGTGAACAGCCCAACCTGGGGACATTCACAAAAGTCAGTTTATTATAATATATTTTTTAAAAAAAAATCATCACCATAAAATAAATTAGTGTCAAAGTAGGCTTTTTTTTTTTAAATATTGCTTTTTTTTAATTAAGTACTAGAATAGGTATTTTTAGAATTATTTACCAAACTAGGCATTTTTATTTTTTTTTAATATTAAATTTTAAATTTTTTTAATAGTTGTGGGTTCCACTGGTTTTCTAATATTAAAATATTTTTTTTAAAATTGGCAGGTCCCACTAATTTTTAATATTAAAATTTATATTTTTAAAACTGGGATGGGTCCTACTAGTTTTTTTTTTAATTAAAAACAATTTTACACTAAATCTCTTATCATTTCATAAAATTTTTTACAACTAGTTTTATTCCCACTTCTACTTTCATGATGAAGAAAATTTTTTACACTAAATCCCTTATCGTGAAGAAAATTCTTTCATAGTAGATGAAATGGCACCACCTCAGTATGGTGGTATAGCTGGCAGTTATCGCATTGATTTAAGAAAACAATGGTGTGACTGCGGTGAGTTTCAAACATTTCATTTTCCTTGTCGCCATGTTCTTGCAGCGTGTGCATACATTCATCTACATTGGCAGGTATACGTAGATAATGTTTATAGGCTTGCGACAATTTTTAATGTATATCATAAAGAGTTTCAACCAATGTCAAATGAGAGATACTGGAACCCCTATAATGGTCCACGTCTCTGTACTGATCTTACAATGCGAAGACCACTTTCAGGGCGCCCAAAATCCACCAGAATTCGTAATGAGATGGACATAAGGGAGGGCGGTCAGCCAAAGCGTTGTGGTCTATATCGTAATGCAGGTCATAATCGTCGAAATTGTCCGAATGCAGCTGGTCCAAGTCATATGTCGTAATATAATTTAAATATTGTATTTGTTGAATAAGTTTATAATATATGTAATTGTTTTCGTTCATTAATAATTTCGAGTGAGTTTATTTTAGTGAAAGTAGAAGTGGAAATAAAACTAGTTGTAAAAAATTTTATGAAATAATGAAAGATTTAGTGTAAAATTGTTTTTAATTAAAAAAAAAAACTAGTAGGACCCATCCCAGTTTTAAAAATATAAATTTTAATATTAAAAAACTAGTGGGACCTGCCGATTTAAAAAAAAAAAAATTTAGTATTAAAAAACCAGTGGAACCCACAGTTATTAAAAAAATTTAAAATTTAATATTAAAAAAATAAAAATGCCTAGTTTGGTAAATAATTCTAAAAATGCATATTCTAATAATTAATTAAAAAAAGCAATATTTAAAAAAAAAAGCCGTCAAAGTACCCCTTTATTTGTTTTTTTCTTTTTTTTTGGTTAAATTAAAAATGTTTGACTGAATGCAGAATGCAAAAATAGAAAGTGCTACACTGCATTTCACCTCAAGCGCTTTATCGAAGGGGCCACACTTTATTGTTATTGGATTATTAAAATAATTAAATAAAAAAGAAGAAAACCACAAATGGGATTTTTTATTAAAAAACTAAAAAATAATTCTTAATAAAAACAAAAATTTAAAGAGAAATGTTATATGAGCCGATTTACTTGGCCGAAATCACAGGCCGAATGACATGGTTGCCTATGTGGCAACCATGTCATCAATTTTCTCTCTCCTCGGATTAAAAAAATTCCCAAGCTGAGCCCCTTCTTGGACATAGCGCCTCCATCTCATCTCCGTCCGAAGCTGCTCCTCATCTCCATACTGTGCTTGAATCTCTCGACGAATGTGAGTGTGGAGAGGATCGATACCTCCTCCATCCTCTCCGAGGCTTTGAAGACCGTCGCCAAACTCATCGGCAAGCCGAAAGCTGTATGTTTTCTCTCCATCTCTTGATTTTTCTTCTGTTTTTGTTTTTGGTTGTAGTTTTTTGTCATCTTGAGTTTGAAGGGTGGTACTTAGGTTTGTAGCTTGGACATAACGCCTCCTTCTTGTTCTTCTTCGAAGCTTCTCATCTCCGTCTGAAGCCACTCCTCATATCCATACCGCTCCTCATCTCCTCATCTACATACCGTCCGGAAGCTATATGTTTTCTCTCCCTCTCTTGATTTTTCTTTAAGAGTTGTTAGAATTTTTGGGTTTATTGGCAAACTAAATTTTTTTCACTGATATTTGATTTAATATATTTACTATTTGCATTCAGTTTGTTATAAATTGATGTTTGTTATGGGAAAATTTCAAATAAATAAATTTTATTTGAGAAATGTTGTTATGAATGTCTATCCTTGTTGTGGCAGTTTTTGTCATTTGATCAATCAATAAACAAAGTGTTGTAATCCCTGCTCAACATCAATTTGATGTTATTCATCACAAACTGTAAACTAGAAGATAGTAAAACGATAGAGATTGAAGACAAATGAGGTTCATTTTTAGTTGATCATCTCTATAACATTGCAAGAACTGTAAAATCTCAAAATTATAAGCCTCCAAAGCAACCTCGTTTTCTTCAGTAATTAAACTATGCGAGTGAAACATGAGTACTAAAAATGAAACACAGAAAAGTCCACTTTTAGTTGATCATTTCTACAAAATTGTAGGCAACCCTATGCTTATTTGAGAGACATGGCAGGGCCTCAAACTATCGAGAATTCGTGGCTTCATTACTTTGTCAAAGCATCCCCTGTTATAGCAGTACTCAGTTTTTTTGTTGACATCAAGGTGAGTCCCCAATTGAAACAAGTTCACCATAAGCAGCAGGCTCCCAGGTTCCTCCAAATGACATTGGCATAGACCCCTTCAGCACTACAAGATAAATACATCAAATAAAATGGTTGACTATTACTATATCAATGACTTGTTTAAGGCATCAATAAAATTCTCCATACACATAAAAGAGTAAAACGAGATGAGATGCCCTGCAACTAGATTTACAGGAAATACAAGAAGGATGAAAGAAAAAAAAAATTCATTTAGTTTGCCAATAAACCCAAAAATTCTAACAAATCACTATTCAAATCACACATTCCAAAATTCAAACATTTAGACTCCATAACAACACAAACACACATTCATCATATTCAAATCACTATTTTTTTTTAATGAAACTTCATTCGATCCATGAAGACCCCAAAAGTTATAAAAACAGCAAAATTAATATTTCCAACATTTAGTTTACCAATAAACCCAAAAATTCTAACAAATCTTAATTCTAGCCCTTGAATCAATTGCACAAAATCCAACAGCGAAACGCATTTCATATCTTCTGCACAAATAATTTCATGAATTAAAATGAAATGACAAAGCACATCAAAGGGGGAAGAAACCTTCCTAGAAAATTACTTTATTTCCTCCATTCTTTCTCAAACCAAAAATATCTTCAATAATCGTAATCTACAAACCGAAGTACCATCCTTCAATCTCAAGATGACAAAAACTATAACCAAGAACAAAAACAGAAGAAAAATCAAGAGAGGGAGAGAAAACATACAACTTCCGGCTTACCGATGAGTTTGGCGATGGTCTTCGAAGCCTTAGAGAAGATGGATGACGTATCGATCCCCTCCACGATCACTTTCGTCGAGAGATTCAAGCATGGTATGGAGATGAGGAGCAGTTTAGAGGAGATGAGGAGCTGCGGCTTCGGTATGGAGATGAGAGGCTTCGGAGATGAGATGAGCGGCGGCTTCAGTATGGAGAGGAGAGGCTTCGGAGAGGAGCTGAGGAGCGGCTTCAGACGGAGATGAGAAGCTTCAAAGAAGAAGAAGGAGAAGGCGCTATCTCCAAGAAGGGCCCAACTTGAGAATTTTTTTTTCAAACCGAGGAGATAAAGGAGGAGGCATTATGTCCAAGTTGGGAATTTTTTTTTAATCATTCGGCCTGTTATTTCGGCCAAGTAAATCGGCTTATATAGCATTACTCAAATTTAAAACAACTCAAAATGACTTGAAACAACCAAAGGTGTATACTTAATTCATTTATCTATCAAATCAAATTGTCTTCACTAAACTGGTATTAGTGAAAATGGTGTCATAAGAAAAATTATTATTTTTCATTTATTTTTATTAAATTATAAATTACATGATAAGAAATTATGGGTTGATAATCATATAAAATTAATATAGTTTAATATTATCATAAATCAATTAAACAAGATTAGTCTTATATTTTAGAAAATTAATTAAGGTTTTTATGAATATAATTATGTGGATAAAATAATAATAAATAAAAAGTTAAAATATAATTTAAAAAAAGGGAAAATTACTGTTCACCCCTCGTAATTTTCAAAACTTCCCAAAAACCCCCTCTTACTTATACACACCTCGGACAGCCCTTCCGTTAGTGTTTAACTTCCCTTTTACCCCTACCGTTCACTTCAAATGGGTCCATGTTGTGAAATTCCATTTTTGCCCTTGAAAATGGTGGAAAAAAAGCGCCAAATCACATCATGTCCAACCTTTTCAAGGGCTTTCTGCTTGGTTTCTGATAGACAATGCCTAGAAGTTGCATTACATCTTGTGCTTCTCCTCATTTCTCCTCATTTGGTTTGTTCGACTTCAGTTCTGTCAGTTTCGTAATACGTTGAGAATCTCTTCGTTGCTATCATTTTGACCATTCTGCGGGTGTTTATTATGGAGGGTTTTTGTGGTAATGATAGATGTAAATCTGTTTCAGGAAACGAGTCTGGGTGAAGTTTATCATATCCGAAATATATAAATCGGTTTCTCCAACAGAAAATGAAGTTGATTTCCATCGGATTGGGTAAGTGCACTCCATCTTCAAATGAGCTGTAGTCGATCTTGTTGTCGAGACAGACGATGTGCCATTGTCGAATCCTACTGAAAACGAGTTCATTTCGTTGTAAAGTTCTTCTCGTTTATGGTAGTTCTTCTCGTTTATGGTTATTTAGTTGTATATTTTAAATATTGTTTAACTCTTTGCTATTATCTGTTTAAATATATTACAAATTTGTTTAATAATTGTCGTCTCCGTTTAAATTTATCTTTACCTATTTAACTATTCATATTAATGTGTAAATTCTCAAAGTCTCTGCGTAAAATATTGATCTTTTTCGTTTGAACTGAAGTGTTGGCAGGTGGCAGGTGGCAGGTGGCAAGGTGGCAAGGTTATGGTATCTCGTGCATAAGAATTAATGACGGCATTAATTCTTGTGCACAGTAACATAAATATCAGAACACCCGTTTGTTGTGATCAGTCAATCTCGGTCCACTGTGCGTTTCACTTTTTCTCGAATATGAAGCGTTAACCTGCTTGTGGACTTCACACCATAAATGACAAGGAAGAACCCTTCCCATGGACAACCACTCCTCGTCGTCCTCATCCTCCTCCTCATCTGCTTCTTGTGTATGATATTCGCTGGAGTCAGACAAAAATTCGAAGATCAACTCTATCTTAAAGGATGTCTCATGATCCTCCTCATCTTGGGAATCAATCAGCCGTAATCACGCAACAAGTTAAACTATCTTTTCTTGCCCAAGTCAAGATTCCCGCATAATTGCCTGAATACAGAGGATTCCCCAGCGGTGGATGATGGGCAAGAAATTAAGCGGGCATTTCGACTTGGGTAAGAAAAGAAAGTTTTCACTTATTGCGTGATTGCGGAGGATTCTCTAGAGGAGGAAGATCATGAAACATTCTTTAAGACGGAGTTGATATTTATCACTTAAGAATTGTTCTTACCGTTTAAGAACCTTTCGTCAGTGTACAAATATTACTTTCTGTGTTTAACTATCATGATCTTCGCTTAAGTCAGACCATGACACATTAATTAATAGACGTTTTTATAAATGTGTTTGGTTAACCTTTTTTAATGTGTTGTGTTCTACATTGTGCAGGTTCAAGTTAATGCGCATGTTATGTAACCGCCGTGAGCATTCGAATGTATAGATACTTGGTGAGTCAAACCGAAATCTTAATAGACGAACGAGGGTCGACTCGCGAGTGTCCAAGGTCCGAGAAGACGTTGTAAATGTTGTAAATGTTTTATTTTAAATGAAACAAGCTTATTTGAGTGTGAACTTCTGATATTTAATCAGATTCTTCATTGTAAACGTTTAAATTTTTTAAACAAACAAACTTATTTGAGTGTCAACTTGTGATAACTTGTGAAATTTAAATAGAGACACAGTAAAAACAATTTGAGAAACAAAAAACGGCATTGTAAACAAAACAAAAAGTTAAACAATAATCGATTTACTCTTTAAACAATGACAACCGTGTTTAAGCAAATACATAAAGATGTTTAAACAGTGACCCAGGAGGTATCCATCTTCAACGCAATGTCAGTGAAAGCATTTAATTTAAACAATAACATATATTTTAAAACAGTTAAATCACTATATTTAAACGGTTTACATATTATTTAAATGATATAGAATTTATTTAAACAGTTAACCGTTATTTTAAACACTATATGTATCGGTTTAAACATAAAAAGCTTGACGTTTAAACAGAGACTCATGATAAGGTGAGAACTTTCATTCGAGCGATGACAATATGGCTTCCTCGCGACAGTGACATATATTTTCTTTTTTGCCCGTGGGATGGAGGGAAAAATACTGCCCAATCACATCACGTGTAGTCTAACCTCTATGCATACAACTGTACACTTTTTTGTTTGCCTTTCTGATTGTTGTTTGTTCTTTACATCTTCTTCTTCTTCTTCTTCTTCTTCTTCTTCTTTTTGTTCTTCTTTTCATTTGGTTTGTACGATTTGGTTTTCGGCCGATATATTATGGAGAGTTTTTGTGGTATTGCTAGATACAACGGGGAGGGAAGAGTGCTAATATTCACGGCTCAGACTTCTTGGGAGTTGGTGTTAGCTGAGATATGTGAGCGATGGGGCCTCGAAGTTTCCCTTGTTAGGGTAAAGTTTATCACACCCGATGGATATAAAACGGTTTGTCCAATAGAAAACGATGTTGACTTCCAGCGGATGTGTCACGTGCACTCCATCTTCAAATGCGCTGCAGTTGATCTTGTTGTCGAGACAGATAATATGCCATTGTCGAATCCTAATGAAAACGAGTTTTACTCATTGTAAGTTCCTTCTCTTTTATTTGATCCAGTTGTATAGGTTCATTATTGTTTAAGTATGTTAGACACTGGTTAAAATCTTGTACTATTCATTTAAGTTAATTGTTCATTGTCTAACTATTTAATTTAACGTTTACATATTTACTTTATCACTTAAACAGTCTATTCTCTGCTTAACATATTGATCTTTTCATTTAACTAAAGTGTTGGCAGGAATTCAGATTCTGCGAGCGCTCCCGTTCAACCCCATGGTGACCCTGACGGTGTGGGATGTCTTCCTTCCTCGTCAGATCATTCTGAAGTACTGTCGTTGGATATCGGACAACGTTTTGACGGTGTTGAACATTTCAGGGACGTACTTCAAAATTTTGCAATCAAACGGAATTTTGACTTCAAATTCATAAAGAACGAAAAACATCGGGTGACTGTGGAATGCGCTACCGATGGTTGTCATTGGCGCCTTCATGCATCAAAAGAGTATAATAAAAATACTTTCAAAATCAAGACAATCAACTCATCACACGCATGCGGGGGTGGAATAGGTTCGGCGTCACATCCGAAAGTGTCCAAAAAATGGGTAAGCGCACGAGTGATTCAGAAGCTCAAGGACCGGCCCTTGTACAAGGCCATCAACATTCAGAAGGACATGTTGCGGGAACATGGTGTCCACATACCATACAAGCAGGCTTGGTTGGGAAAAGAGCATGCCCGGGTGGTCCTCGACAGCAGTGACATCTCCAGCTATGACTTGTTGCTTTGGTATGTGGATAAGGTGGCTGAGACAAACCCCGGCAGCGTTGCGATCGTGGAAAGAGACGGTGATTATTTTAAACGTGCATTCTTTTTTTTCAACGCGTGTATTATGGGATTCAAGAGGGTTTACAGGCCGCTGCTATTTCTCGATGGTACCCACCTCCTTGGAAAGTATCGGGGTACACTACTGGGTGCCACAGGGAAAGATAGAAACAATGGTTTTTTCCACGTCGCTTTCGGTACAGTCGACAACGAGACCGACGCCAATTGGACTTGGTTCATATCCAAGTTAGGCGATGCTTTATACGAGGAAGGAGATTATAATGAGATAATTACCTTCGTGTCGAACAGGTCCAAGGGCCTTGTGAATGCAATTGTGAGAGTCTTCCTTTCTTCGCCACATGCATACTGTCTTCGACATTTGGAGGCCAATTTTATGAAAGCCAATATCAGACTTGGGAAGGCATTGAGGGAGGAGTGCTGGTCTATATGCTTTCGCATTGCGTGGGCATCCACGGCTAAAGAATTCGATGATACCGTGAATGAACTGCAGGCCACATCACTCGAAGCCCATCACTGGTTGATTAATAAATCGGATATGGCACATTGGTCGAATTATCTGTTCTGAGGTGATCGTTGGGGTGAGATGTATTCAAATGTCGCGGAGTCGTTCAATGCTTGGATCAAAGAAGCTCGTCATTTACCGGTGACGAAAATGTTCGACTCCATAAGGTCTGTGAATGTTGATTTACACTTAACATTTAGTGTTTCCCTTTAAACATTTCCATATTTGTTTAATTAAAATTGTTTGACTTTAAATATTAATTTAATCGTTTAAATATTTACCCTAATATTTAAACAAGTTTACTAATTATTTAACCATCACTGTCTTTGTTTAACCTTATTTGCCAGGTTCAAGTTGATGCGCATGTTATGTAACCGGCGTGAGCAAGCGAACAAATGGGAGACCTACTTATGCCCAGACATACATTCGAAGGTCGATGATCGTTGTGTCGATGATCGTTATGAAGTGATCGACCAGTGCAGGAACTATGTAGATCTTGTCAGCAGAACTTGTTTATGTCGAATGTGGCAAGTTTATGCTATCCCTTGCAAACACGCTTGCGCTGCAATAATGCAGACAGACACCAACGTTCATCGATTTATTAGCGGTTACTTCACCGTCGACAATTACAAACTGGCGTATAAGTAAGCTATATTCCCCATACCCGACGATGACAAGCCTTCAGACGGAAATCGTGAGCTTCGTTTGCGACCGCCTGTGACGAGAATACAGCCTGGGCGTCCCAGACGAAAGAGGATCGAGTCGCAAACGTTTGATGTCCGCGAGTTACATTGCAGCCGCTGCCATGGATCCGGTCACAATCGTAGATCTTGCAATGAAACTGTCGCCGACTAGGCATTGTAAATAAGCTGACTTCTAAAGAGAAACAATCTGAATTGAGTGGCAACTTTTCATATTTAAACTCTTATTCTTTACAGTGTTATCATTTATTTAAACAGAGACAGTGTTATTTTAAACAGAGAAACTGTAATTTTAAATATTTCGAACTGATATTTAAACGATAGATGGTAAATTTAAACAATTAAACTGAAATGTAAACAATGACACTGTAAATTAAACAATGAAATGAAACTGAACGGAATTTAACCTGCTTTACAATTGAAAACAAACAAAATTTACATTGACATATACAAGTCATGTTCTTCGAAAACAAAAACAATGAATTGAATTTGTCCTGGTTTACATTCGAAAACAAAATTGACATTGACATATACAATTCCTGTTCTTCAAAAACAAAATTTAACCTGCTTTTGATTACCCCCCTTTCTCATGGAAGCTGGCTGCCCTCCCCTCCTTAAGTATGCGGGAAACATACATTAATCTCAGGTAAGGAACGTCTGTCTGCGGTAGCCGTAGCTTCTCACCCCAAAGTAATTGCTCGATAAACCGCATGACATAGACGGCGCAATCGACGTTTCCTTGTTTTTGGCGTGAGGTTTTCATGTCGTGAACGAGTGGGTACTTTGCGGTCGCCGACTCGCCGAACTCCATATCGACACAATTGTCGAATAGATTCCGCTGTCGAGATATGCAAGTTGAGATTAAAATACTGATTAAATAACAAACACTATTAATCAGACATAATTAAAGAACTTACCATGTCCAACGCGTCTTTTTCGTACCCCGCGCATGAAGAATAATGCATGTATTCTTGTTTATCATTGTCAAGGACGACGACATGGAAGTGACCATTCATGGTTATCGGGAGGATGACAATTTGAACTTCATGCAAGTTGCGCACAGCATCTCCAATCATAGCCATAGTTGTTTCATGTGCATCGTTCTGCTTTGACATAAACAACGGCAGCGGTCTTTGTAATGGAGGCGTGCTTCTTGTAAGGATATGGCACTTTGCTCAGCGACTTTTGTATTATGTATATGAAAGCGTTCATCACATCATCTGTGACCATCTCCTTCCCCTCAAGCAGAGTGTATAATTTGTCCCGTGTGGTGCTGACAGCGTCATTCTTTCACACGACAGTGCTGAGGTTAAACGATAACAGATATAATTAGACCATATTTTAAATATTTAAATGATATTATCAATTTTCAAATGATATTATAAATAATTAAACGTTAACTAGATAAATTAAATGATAATATATAAACATTTAAACACTATCATAAAAACGTTAAACACTATCATAAAAACTTTAAACTTACCTGTCCATACGGCAGTTGAGGAAGATACTCATCAACTCCTGCTCGTATTTGTTAAGACGCGATTGGCCAACCCATTTTTTCTTCTTCGGAACAAAGACTTTCCGAGTCGTCTCGTCCCATTATTGATTGGCCTTGATCATCTCTCTCGTTGCTCAGTCGGGGTCTTCATGGGGCACTGTCGTTGAGCCTTGACGGTGTTCAGCACCAGCAGCATCTTCCTTCGATGCGAGGACGGTGACAGCATCAACCGCAGACACATCCTTATATGGTTGTTGTTGTTGTGGGATTGTGTCTGGCTTCAATGCGGGGATGACGATGACAGCATCAACCGCAGGCACATCCTTACATGGTTGTTGTTGTCGTGGGATTGTATCTGGCTTCGATGCGGGGACGACGACAGCATCAACCGCAGACATACCCTTACATGCTTCTTCTTGTTGTGGGATTGTGTCCTGCTTTGATGCGGTACTGTCGGCCACGGCAAAAGATTCAATGATCTTCTCAACCGTGGCCACGGCAACAGCATCAACGGGAGACACACCCTTAGCTTGTTCTTGTTCTTCAGGGATTGTGTCCATCTTTGATGTCGCACTCTCGGCAGCCGGTTCAACAGGATCGGGGATTTCGTTAACAAGAGAGTAAACGATCTTCTCAACCGCGGCAACGGCCACATCATCTACGATGTCCTCCACCGTCATGACCATGTCATTAATGGCGACAGACTCAGTAACAGCATCAGCCGCCGATGGTGTTGCTATTGTTTCATCGTCAGCCGGCGATGGAGACAGAGGCAGTATTGTTCTCCTCTTTTTCGCAAGTCTCTTCGAATGTGGCTGTCTTGGACCCTGATGATGTCATCGTCGTCAAATTTCGACTCCTCGTTCATCCCGGGTGCTTCATTTCTTTGGAAGGATGACGCAGTCGATTGTGAACGTCCTTCCAGTGCCTCAACATGAGCGACAAGCCGAGGAAACTTGGTCATCAATATCTGGCACGCCTGCATAAGAGTTGCAGTGACATCTTCGCTTAATGTCGTCGGTGGGGCTGCCACGGTCGGAGGGGCTGCTATGGTCGGGGGGCTGCCACAATTGGGGGCCTGTCGTTGTCGTGGTAGGGGGGGTTGTTGCAATCTGGCAGGGTAGGGGAGGGTTTATCCGGCTTCAAGGAATGCGTGTGCGTGGTGGGCTGGAAGTAGGAGAACGACGTTGAGCGCGCACGATAGAGGCTGCCCTCTCATCCTGCCTTCGAGCAAGTGGTTCCGGAGCAATAGCATCCATCCGTCGGTTGGCCCCAACAAATATTTCTTCTTCTGCATTCGCCAAAACCAGCTCAGGAAACTAACATATGTAAACCAAACAATTTCAGCGAAATCATTCAGTTTAAACTATAAAAACTATATTTAAACAGAGTTTTTATATATTTAAACATTATAGAATATATTTAAATGGAGAACAAAATATTTAAACCTTTATGAATAAATTTTAAACTGTAAATAATAAAATTAAACGCTAAATAATATGTTTAAACATTAAAGACTTCTGTTAAACATTGTCCATGATTTATTACCTTTTTTCCTTCGGGAGATGACAAGCTGGTTTCTACCGTCGCTTGCTTCCAGTAACTACTTTCACCATAGCACATCATCCTTGGGATCTTGCCGAAACGGACTTTCTTTCCCGTTCCGGTCAGCTCGTAAAACCAGACGTTAAGCGTGACCGAGCAACCCTTAATATACCCTGTGTTGGTCTTCTTCCCGGCGCATCTATCTTGCACTCGAGCGGCTGCTTGTGGAATGTCCTCCATATGCCACTTGTGTGTCGCCTGCGCCCATGCGTATCGCCCCATGGCAGGTAGATCATCGACATAATCAACGATCCAGTTCGGAACCGAGCATGATGTATTTGGGAAGAGGACTGTAACCATGAGGTACACCATCAGGAGTTTGACAAAATTTTCTTCTTCCCCCCTCTGTCAAACAAGTTGTACAAGAGTGCTCTTGATGGAGTCTCTGTGTCTCTCGTAGGTTTTTGATAAATACCTCCCTTCGAACGCTGAGCGGGTTTTATTCTTCTTAAACACGACTGCGTCGCCATCACAACGCAGACCAAGAATGAGGGCCACATCTTTAGGCCTGAAACTCAGCAGGCTTTCCCCGATCCTGAATTTATTGGTGCGGCCATCGTACCTTTGCAATAGAGAATCAAGAAGGGCCCTCTCTTGGTATATAGCTTCCAGCTAAGTGAATGCTGCAAACGGTGTCCTTTGGATGATCTCCCAGTGTCGAGGGGTCATGTTATCTTTCAATTCAGCTAAGGTCTCCACTACCGGTGTCAAATAGCATCCCCATTAACTAGGTTGACCGCCATAGCCACAAGCCTGTGACAATAACATCACATTAAACATGCAGTATTCACAAATGTTTAAGCGGAAATATAAGGTTTTAAACGGTAACCGTCAGTTCTTAAACAGAGATATTAATTGTTAAACAGAGACCTAGTTTATTAAACAGAGACAACAATACTTAAACAGAGACAACAAAATTTAAACTGTAACATCTCATTTTTTAAACGTAAACCTCATTTGTAAAACTGCAACCATATCAAATGAAAGGAGAAATATACATTATAAATATTACACAAATCATAACAATCGAAAAAACTATTTTGATAGTGTATACAGACAAAAATGCAAAACAAAACAAAACCCTAGCCGAGAAATTGCTCTGCAGACTAACAAAACCCCAGCCAAGAAATCCCCTGCAGACTTCAATATCTTCCAACAAAAACAGGAGCACAAAACAAAACTGAAAAATCTTTCTTTGTAACAGAATAGTTAACACAAAACCATACTCAATACCTTAGATTGCAAACTAATGAAATGCCAACTACTTGCGCAGGACTTCTCCTTCGAGATACCGGTGGAAAGGAAAAAGCTGCAATTACAGAGGCTGCGCCGGTAGAGACAACTTCGAAGACAGCTTCGGAAATGAAAAAGCTGAAGACGCGAGTTGAGAAAAAACAAGTAAACGGCTCCAGTAAATTCGAAAATCACTCCGTTGACATCCGTTACATGCTTTGGGGGTTTGAAAAACATAGAGTTTAAAAGGAATAGGTGTTTGGGGATTGCAAAACTAACGGGTTGTTTTTGACAATATTGCAAACTTAGAGGGGTTTTTTGGTAATTTCCACTTAAAAAAATCATGAATTGTGGCACTCCTTATTTTCAATGAAAAGATAAAATTTATGTAATTTAATATTATTATAAATCAATTAAATATGATAGATTTTATATTTTTTTTATTAAATAATAATAAATGAAAACTTTAATTATAATTTTAAATTTTGTAAAAAATGAGGATACAATAAATCATGGGGCTTTGGGTACAAGCCTTGGTCACCTATGCCCAAGGCCAGTTGTGGTCTACAAGACTACATGTCCTCCTGAACGGAAAAAGAATCAAATCAAGATATTTCTTTTACTTTGGATTGGAATTATCACTGATTTACCTATTTGTTTGTGCTGATTTTGCTTTTGTTTTACTTATCATGTTATCAAGGAAGAAGTCATTATGTTTCGAGTTTCCAACTTTTGCTTCTTATTGTGAAACTCTAGCATGTCTCCCATTATTTGTTCAAATTAAGAATGAAAATTAAAATAAATAACAATACTTAATGGGGCCTGCTCTGTTACAGTTGGAACCCAGCCCGCCGGGTCCTGTTCTGGACCGGGCGGGATTTTTGTTTGCCCATGCAGAAAATTTCTACTATACTTACAGTAAACAGAGAGAGAGAGAGAGAGAGAGAGAGATAGCACAGAATATCCTAAGAGCTAGATTTTAATTTTTCATGCGTGTTCACTGTATAATTTCTACTTTTATTTATTTATTTATAACAATTCTTATATATATATATATATGTATCTCTTTTAATATTATTAGGGATTTTTATCAAATAAACATTAAACACAATAACAGCAACATATATGCTGATAATAATAAGCATAACAATCATATAATATCCTAAAAATCACAAAGGTCCTTGCTTTTAAAGACCGCAGCTTCCAGTATCCAAACCCCTTCCTCTTTCTTTCTCCCCTCAATCTTTCCATCATCATGATGCTCCCAATTCCATCATCATCATGCTCTCAATTCCTCCCACAGCATCCAATATTTTATTAAAAAAATATTTTAAAAAATAATTAAAATAATTTCTAATAAATGAAAATAATTTAAAAAAATTCAAATTAATTTAAAACCAATAAAAAGTTTATACTTAATTCATTTATCTATCAAATCAAATTATCTTCACCATGCTGGTTTTGTGAAAAATGGTATCTTATGCAAAATTATATTTATTTTCATTTATTTTTATTAAATAAAATAATAAGAAAATTATTGGGCGGATGATAAGATAAAATTAATGTAACTTCATATTATCATAAATAAATTAAACAAGACAAATTTTATATTTTAGAAAAAAATAATTAAAATTTTTATGACTATAATTACGTGGATAAAATAATAATAAATGAAAATTTAAAATATTTTTATTTTAAACATATCATGAATTGTGGAGCTCTTGTTTATAAATGAAAGATAAAATTTATGTAATTTAATATTATTGTAATTAATCAAATAAGATAAATTTTATGTTTTTTTATAAAACAATAATAAATGAAAGCTTTAAATATAAATTTTTAATTTTTTAAAAAATAAGGGCCTAAAAAATTTTGAAGCTCTATGCACAAGACTAGTTTTGGTCTGCATATCCTCTTGAATGTAAGATGAATTATAGTCTAGATAGTTATTTACTTTGAATTGGAGTCGTCACTAACTTACCTACTTGTCTGCATTAGGTTCTGTATGTGTTTGGACTCCGGTATAGTTGTTATATTTATCATGTTATCAATGAATAAGAGGTCAATATGTTCTGAATTTCCCATGTTTGCATTTATATCAAACTCTTTCATGCCCCCTATCATTCATGCAAATTATAAGAATAAAAATTAAAATAAATAAACCTCCAATCATTCGTGCAAATTAAAAATAAAAATTTAATTAAATAAGCCTCCAATCATCCATGCAAATTAAGAATGAAAATTAAAGTAAATAAAAGTACGCTAAACGGCCGCTCTGTTGAGGTTGGCGGGGCCCGGGATGCCCAGGTAAGAATCTGGGCCGGGCCTGGTTTTTTCTTGGTCCATGCACCCATAATTCTCTCTTTATTTATTTATTTGTTCATTTATTTTTGAAATTTCAATTAGAGACCTCCTAGAAAAATCCCTTTACCTTATAATCCTGGAAGAGTGAAACTATTATTTTTCTCATAGAAAACTCACATCCATACCAGTAAATAATATTGATAAATAGTATTAAACCCAAGTGTACAATGCATGAGCATTACAAAAACAGTACAGAAGGGGGAAGGATTCAAACCATTCGTTCTCTCTTGTACTCTTGTAACATACTATTGTACATAGACAGTCCTTCAATCACCATATTTTTTTTTCTTTCTTTATTTTATTTTTTTGATTTCTTCAATTACTTCATCTTATTTTAAAGGGAAAATTATTTTTTAGTCTCTGAAAGTTTCAAAACATCCTAGACAGACCCTCTGACATTTGAATTTACTAGACAGTCCCTCCTTTTTTTGACAGTTTACTTTTCAATTAATGCAGCTTACTCCGTTAATTTATTCTATTTTACAACATGTACTTCCCGCTTAAAATATATAGTTTCCATTTAACATAGCGTATTTTTGTTTAACCACATAAGTTTTCACTTGATATAGCACATTTGCGTTTAAAATTTGACTTTTCTGCTTAAAAGTATGGGTTTCTGCTTAAAATTTGGTGTTTTCGCTTAACCACATAAATTTTCACTTAACATATAGCACATTTGCGTTTAAAATTTGATTTTTCCGCTTAAAATTATGGGGTTCCGCTTAAAATTTGTTGTTTTCGCTTAAAAACTGATAACCATCCCAGTTAACATCTGTTACCTTTATGTCAACATCAATCACCTTTATGTCAGACAAGTTTGAAAAATAACCTGTCAGAAAAAAGAAGGACATTTTGGCAATACTCAAAGTCATGGGGTTATTTTGTGAATACCTGAACTTTGGAGGGTTTTTTTGTTCATTTCCACTATTTTAAATGCTATATTTTCCTGGATTTTTTTTGCTTATTTTTTTTATATTTATTGGCAATCTTCTGCCATTGGGGAAAATTTTGTGGCCTTGTTTTATAATCCTAGCTTCCTTTTGATCCATACTGTCTCTCTTTTTCCCTTGATCAAAGCGTTTAATTTTTTTTTTCTCTTTGGTGCTTTTTTTCTTCCCTTTGAAAAAAATTGTAATAATTTTTTATCTTTCTTGTACTCTTTGTTTCTTAAAAAAAAAAATAGTAAATTTATAGTGTGTTCACTAATTTTTTTTTAAGGATAATATAAACATTTTATAGCTTTAAGTTGTCGAATTTATTTATTTAATATAATTAAATTGTGTTAAAGAAAATATTATGACATTTTGATTTTTTTTGTACCATCAGATTTTTCCGTGGTTATATGTCTACCAACTTCTATTAAATTATTAAGTGAAATAATAATTTTAATTATGTAATGTTCATAATAGTATCTCTTTTTTAATAAATAAATAAATACTAAAACAAACGGTCACATAATATGTATTTTAGATCATTGTAAAAATAACTATGAAAATTGTTTTAACAAATAATTTGATGGGATATAATTTAGTTTTTACCGCCTATGTAAAAAATCAAATTTAGAAGGGTATATAAGAAATTTTATTTTTCACTAAATAGTTTTTTTTTTTGGTTGATGGCTGACAGGAAACTTGAGTCGCTGGCTAAGGGGTGGAGAGAAAGCAGAGGAACTTGCCTTGGGATCAACAACATGTTAATCTCTTGTTTTATCATTCATGGAAACAACTTTTAAGAAAATTATGTAACTTTATTATATTAATAACATTAATTATGTTTTAATAATTTTTCTTACTAGCATTGGTTAGGCTGTACTTTGAAATAGACAATCATGAATTTAATGTATTTTGTCTCACCGAGGATGGCAATAGGACGGGACATGCTTTTACCATCTCCCGCCCTGGATGGCAATGGGGTGGGACGGGGGGCGGGACACGCTTTTACCATCTCCCACCCTGCAGGGCACGCTTTTACCATCCTCACCCAACCCAGTCCTTTTTTTTAAT
The DNA here is from genome assembly GCF_009730915.1 of Dioscorea cayenensis subsp. rotundata. Classification (NCBI taxonomy): domain Eukaryota; kingdom Viridiplantae; phylum Streptophyta; class Magnoliopsida; order Dioscoreales; family Dioscoreaceae; genus Dioscorea; species Dioscorea cayenensis. Next base: position 5,401,970 of record NC_052487.1, read on the forward strand.
TCATAAATCACTCATCCCACCCCGTCCTACCCCGCTCATAGTTACAAATAAGTAACTAAAATTCCTAAAAACATTTTTAAAATAATTTTTTTTTATAAAACATATACTTATAAAAACAAGCTCATAAAAATTTTATTGAAATTTAAAAAAAAAAATTTTCATTTACCCCTACACTATATAATATTTATAATAAGTTAAATTAATAGCGGGGCGGGACGAGGCGGGGCATGGAAAAACCAAACCCGCCCTATCCGCCAAAAGTTGGGGTGGATCGGGTCGGTACGATTTTTGCCATCTCTAGGACTCTCACCACTGGATAGCCCAATAGTATGACACAAGAGTATAAGGAGGAAAGCAAGGGGTTTGAATCTTTCACCAGGCAAACTATTTATGTACTATTCATGCAATGTACACTTGGGTCCAATACTATTTATGTACTGTTTATAAATTTGGGTGTGGGTTCCTATAGAAGAAACAATGATTTCACCCTTTAGAGTTGGAGAGCAAAGGAATTTTTCTAGAATTCATGCAATGTACACTTGGGTCCAATACTATTTATGTACTATTTATAAGTTTGGGTGTGGGTTCCTATAGAAGAAACAATGATTTCACCCTCTAGGGTTGGAGAGCAAAGGGATTTTTCTAGAATGTCTGTATGCGATCATACTTATCTATTCTTTTAATAAACTTTTAAATGGGGGGGTGGGGGTTAAAGGGGATATACGTGAAGTATGGACTATATATATAGGAATCAATGTACTGACTTCGATGGAGACTTTTCAAAAACCTCACACTCACACCCTCTCACATTCTCTTGTTAGCAGTGATCAACCTGATTGATTTGATTGGGTGGGGGGGCCCTCTCACATTCTCTTGTTAGCAGTGATCAAGCTGATTGGGGGCCCTCTCACATTCTCTTGTTGGGGATATACGTGAAGTATGGGCTACATATATAGGAATCTCTCACATTATCTTGTAAGCACATTATCTTGACTATATATATAGGAATCTCTCACATTATCTTGTTAGCACATTCTCTTGTTAGTAGCACATTCTCTTGTTAGCAGTGATCAAGCTGATTGATTTGATTGGGTGGGGCTGGGGGACCCTCTCACATTCTCTTGTTAGCAATGATCAAGCAGCTGATTTTTGGGGGGCAGGGGGGCGGGAGATTTGATGGAGACTTTTCAAAAACTCACACTCACACCCTCTCACATTCTCTTGTTAGCAATGATCAAGCTGATTGATTTGATTGTGATCGTCATGTCAGGCTCCATGCTCATTGTGCAATATCAATTCACATATCATGGCATGCCATAAGAACGTGAAAAGTCCAGCCATTCTTAGCAAAGAGCTCAACTGATTTGTATGGTGACCTTGCTTTGTCTCAGAATTTAAAGAAGCTCACGGGTTCTCTCTAATATTAATTAGTCATGGCACCTATAATGATGTTTAAAGATTCTTTTTTATAAAGTAAAATGTGGTTATATTACAATTAATCATGTTATAATAATTACTCCTTCTAAAAAATTAAATGAACGATATGTAAAGGATTACAATTAAAGTTTAATGATGCAGGACTTGCTTTTTTTAATATTTCAATAATCAGCATCTTCTAAACTCAATAATAATCTATTTTTAATGGGTTGAAAAAAAAAATATAACCACTATAAAAATCCAAAATTAAGTGTGTGCGTGTGTATCTACGAATGTTATATATATATATATATATATTCATCTTAATTTTTTTAATAAGTAGATAAATCACAATTAAATAAATTTCATCTTTAAAATTTTAGATTTGGTTTAATAAATGATAAAAAAAATGTAGTTATACTTAATTTTTTTTAATTATTTAATATTTTAAACATAAACTTGCATGGTTTGATTAAACATTCCCTTTATACATGTGTGCATGTGCGTGCAATTTCCTAACCTTTAAATGATCTAAATGTAAAAAATCCTACTAGTTACTGTATACTCAATTAAAATTTATAACCTTCCAGTTTATGCATAACTAGTTATAATTACCTAACCGGAAAATCATTGTTGTCCATGGAGAAGCAAAAACAGCTAAATTTTCATGCATGTATTAATTTCTTTTTGCTTTGAAAGTTAGGTTAATTTTGTGAATTTAATATCCCAAATGTTACATTAACATCTTTAATGATAAACTGCGGCATAATAAGCGCTATTATGGATTAATTTTGTGAAAGCAAATGCTAGACTTCTCATTCCTTTGAATGTATATAAAATATATACATAAGCACACACTAATTATGATTGTTTATCACCTTTCATTTTCTATTTTCTTATCTTTAGAATATCAGAGTGTGGTAGAAATAAGTTTATCAAGCCATTTATAATTTTTTTTTTTAATAAAAACTTGTTTTTTTCCTCATTTTTATAAAATTCCCAAAAACCATTTTAGGAAAAAAAATATTTTTTATTTTTCCAGACTAGAGTGTCAAACCAACAAATTTGTTTACAGTCAAAGTTTGTCTACAACTCTTATGGATGTTTTAAATTTATAATAATGCTTACAGTATATTAGTTTTCAATTTCAAATATATATATAGACTATTGAAAACTTGAGAAATTGATCAATGTAAATTATTATATTATTTAAAAGAATAATTAATAATAATGATTTTTTGAAAGGAAAATTAAATGTTTTATTTTTTGAAAAATAATTAAATGTTTTCAAAACAACAAATTAATTATCACTTGATTTGATATTTAAACCTTTTTATTTGAGGACTGCAGATATCATATGCAACAATATTTTAATTCTTCTGGTGGGAACCATATATGCTTAATTTGTTCATATCAATGTTAGAAATTTAATCAGAGTATGACATACAACATCTAAGCACGTAAATATGTTGTATTATAAAATCAAAGTATGGCATCTAATATATCACATTAATTAAGTAATTAATATGTAGCGGAAGCAGCTCTTTCAATCTATCTCATTCTCTCCCATCAATGGGGCTGGGTATTCTTAAGAACGTTCGATTGGGGACACCTAGTGCTGTACTATATATAATCCTTACCATCCACTACAAGAAAATTACTGTTTAGAAACAGTATTTTTCGTTTCTAATCCGTTGCTAATTCACTTTAGCAACGGATTAGAAATGGAATTTATTTGTTTCGAATAACTTTGTTTCTAATTTAAATAGAAATGGAAAAATGTTCCGTTTCTAAATTTAGAAACGGATTAGAAACAGAAAGCATTATGTTTCTAACTTTTGAAAAATTAAAACGGAATAAGATATGTTGCTAATCCGTTTCTAAGTTACAAAGTAGAAACAAATTCCAAACGGAATATTTTCTGTTTTATTTTTGTTCCCCCATTAGGTTTATCCTAATGGGGGAACAAAAATACAATAAAATCCCTGTGGAGTAAAATTATCATATTAATCATGACTAATCACAACTTATGTCATCTAATCTTAATGTGATCATATATGCACTTTTAATGTGTGATTTTACATAATCATGAAAACTCCATAATTAGTCTAATACACATGATCAAATGACATCCAACTTTATGCATAAACAAGGTTCAATAATGTGTATAAAATATAAATCAATTTAACACAAAAAGAAAGCATCTTCAAATGTCATTAATCTAAATGTGATCATGTAAAAACTCTTAATGTATAGTTTTTCATAATCATAGTTATTGTGACTAGTCCATAATCAATTAAAACTATACGATCACATGACATAAAACCTTATGGGTAAATAAAGATTTATCAATACAAAATATAAACCATGTTTGATACAAACAAAAATACTAAATATAAATTATAATTAATATGAATTCATGTCATTCAATCTAGATGTGATCATGCAAGAGGGCTTAATGTACAATTATTCATAGTCATAGGTGTGAGGCAACTCTATAATAAATGAAAATTGTGCGACCACATGACAGATAACCTTATGCACAAGTAAAATTTAACAACATAAACAAAACTTAATCCAAAAAAGGTATCTTTATTAATTATAATTAATCATAATATATGTCAATAATCCTAAATGTGATATTGCAAAGTCTTAATGTATAATTTACATGATTATGGATGCTATGACACTTCCAAATCAACAAGTTTATTCAATCACGTGACATATGCCAATATGCATAAACAAATTCAATGCAAATAAAACAAGTTGGTATGCTTACTAATGCAAGCCATACCGAAAGAGAACATGAATCAATTTGTTATCACAATCTCCATGTGGGCAAAGATATAGATACAAAAACAGATTCACAAGCACCAATAAAACTAATGGATAATTAAAATTTCTTAATACCTGTGGGCGACTTAAGAAATAAAAATTAACCATTATTTTATCCTGATTAATTATGTAAATATAACAAAATCCCTGTGGGCAAAATCATTATATCAAACATAATTAATCACAACTTGCCACCTGATAAAACTAATAAATAATTAAAACTACTTAATACCTATGGGCGACTTAAGTAATAAAAATTATTTGTTATTTTGTCTTAATTAATTATGAGAAATATAACAAAATCCCTGTGGGGCAAAATCATTATACTAATCATAATTAATTAAAATTCATGTCATTTAAACTAAATGTGATCAATCACACTCTTAATGTGTAATTAATAAAATAAAGTAAAATAAAATAAAATCATGGATGTTGCGCCACTCCATAATTAACAATAATTCATTCAATCACATGACATACCAACCATATACATGAACAAATTCAATGTAAATAATTAATTATACAAATTATAATTAATCCACTTAATGTATGAATAATTCATACAGACAAATCCTTTGAAAATAAATAAATAAATATTAAGGGTTCAACATGCAAAAGCACACTTAATTTGTTTAAAGCAAAATAATTTTGCAAAAACATCCATTAATTTATTTTATTCAAACATCATTCAAAATAATGATTAATGTAGGACATAATAAAATCAAATAAATTATAAATAAAATAAAATAATAAACTTAATATTAGGGTTTTACCCTAACTTCTTATATGATCAATCATGGTAGTGTCACATCGGGCACTATCTTCGCACGGCCTAGAGTTTGGAGCCTACACTCTATGTAACTCCATTATGCAAATTTATTTGCAAAATTAAAATAATCGCATGTTTATATCCAATATATAAACTAAAATAAATAACCAAATATGATCATAAAGAAGAAAAACATCATGTATCTATTAAACAAAGATATAGATGGTCAAATTTGATTACAACTAATAATCATGGCAATATAACATCTATTAATTAAAATAGATCGTCAAATATGATCATTAAATAATAATAATAATAATAATAATAATAATAATAATAATAATAATAATAATAATAATAATAATAATAATAATAATCAATGCTAGGCAGAGGTTAAATAGTGCTACGGTACCAACTGTTAGAAATTTAATCAGAGTACGGCATACGACATCTAAGCACGTAAATATGTCATATTATAAAACAAGAGTATGACATTTAATATGTCACATCAATTAAGTTATTAATATGTAGCGGAAGCAGGATCACTTACCCTCCAGCCATAGCAAATCAAACAGGACAAACGAAGGGACTAAATCTGCACTTGAAGAAACCAAGGGCTCTTCCAATCTATCCCGTTCTCTCCCATCAATGGGGCTGGGTATTCTTGAGAACGTTCGGGGGACCCCTGGTGCTGTACTATATATAATCCTTACCATCAAAGGATTAACTCAACTTAAAATTTAAGTAGATCATTATCCAAAGTGCCAATTAGAGTTAACTTAGAATTCCATTAGATAAAGTCATGGACCACTTTATTCAGTTTGAATCCAGATTGGATTAATATCAACACGAAATTAATTCAGACCAAAATTCAAACTAACAATCAATACTTTTATATATGTCATCGGTGGGCCTCCTGGGCCATGGGGCTAGTCCCCGCCTAACAAGGCTTTTTCCGTACTATATATGTAAACCATAAACAACAGGAAATCTAAGCCTCAGATTAGAGTCCTACAGGGAGTTAACAATGTATACACTAATACCATGGGTTGTGGAGAGGATAATGGACTACGTTGGCGGGTACCAACCCAAATTGTTTGCCGAAAAGATCCTCACTACTTCAGACGTGAGCCGGCACCAGAATAGGCTCCTAATTTGCCAAAGAGATGTCATCAACTTAATCCTGCCGCAGCTGACCCAAGTGGAGAATGACAACTTGCTCACTGGCCAGGAGCTGAAAGCTGAAGCTCTACACATCCTTGCTGGGAATTTACCATTATCCGTTAATTTGAAGAAATCTACTGTCCAATCATAACTGGGAAATAGTTTTTCTTTTTCTTTTTCCATTATTTTTTAATCTAAATTGATATTTCTGTTAATTATATAAGTTACGTTATAAAATATTATTGTCAACAAATAAGCTATTCTATATGCTAGCAATATCATGTAAATAATTAAAAACAACAAAATTATATACATCAATCTTACATCCATATTGTATAATAATATTCTACATATATATAAAACCTTTGCAAAATCAAATCTAACATATCTAAAGTAAATAATATGAATATAAAAATATATCTTTCAACATAGGATTTGCGAAATTGTTCAAAATTAAATATCATTTTAAGTCAAAATTTCCAATTTTAATGTTCTAATTCATTTTCTTCTTGAACGAGACTAGTTGATGGCTTATTTTTATAATTTATCATTCTAAAACTTACTCTTCCTTCTTGATGCCCATAATATTCTACTTGATTTGGAACTAAAATTCCTTTTTCTTGTGTATTTATTATGTCTAAATCCCATCTTGTTCTTGCTCTTAAATCAGAAGAATTATATTTGGCTTCAATTGTTGCAATTCCTTTGCTTCCTAAAATTTCACTGAATTTTAAAACTGGTTTTAGTGTGCATTTAATTCCACTACTGTTTGCTACTTGCCCAATAAATCCTTTAGTAATTAACAAATTTGGTTCCATGCTTGTTATATTGTATCCTTTAGATTTTACAACTAATCTAATATATTTATACAAGGTACTTAAAGAAACTAAAAAAAATTGGTGTTATATAGACTAATTCCATACTTTTATTCATATATATTTCCACTATAGCTATCACCCCATCAGTTGAATTTTTATTATGTTTAGTATCTACTAAGCTTAGTAATACTTTTGTTCCTAGTCCTTTCCTATGCATACCAATAATTCCTACTAAGATTAACCCTAAGTGAACTATTGTATATCCTGCTTTTGTAAGTTCATTATATGCTTCTTCAGAAATTAGATCTAATAGGATTTGAGTATCATCATCTGGGCTACGTATATGAATTTCACTATAATGTTCATATAATCTATTTTTAAAATCTAGTATTCCATGCTTATATAATTGGTCTCCTGAAATAAGTTGAATATTCTTTTCTCTAATCATATCTATTTGTTTTTGTGGAGGTAATAAATTTTCTAAAGTTCTGATTGGTTTATTATTTTCAGATAAATTCCAAATTGAAAATCTTCTAATATTATTTATATTTTTTATTACTTGTATTGGTGGTGCGGGTTCTACTTTTTTATCCATTATTCTTAGATCCATTTTAACAATATTTTGCTTGTATTTTATCCTACTTTATCTCTAAATCCTTTTTCCATACTTCAAGATTATTTTTAGCAAATTCGATTTCTTTAGCTCTTTCTAAATTTCTAAATAAACTTTCTTTTAAAATAAGGAATTCATGAACTTCTTATAACCAAATTAACTGTTTCTCTTTTATTTTGTTTGGTAATTTATATGGATTTATTTTATCATATCTCATTATATAATCTAGGTTTAATATCATTTTGTGTATTGACCTAGAATTTATAAAATTGAGTAAATATTTCATTTTTCTTTTAGGAATTCTTTAGGGAATTTCATTCTATATTCTGGTGATTTATTTAATTCCTCTTAAGTCCATACCGCAAATGGAGATACTGGTTTTTTTATTTTATTTTCTTTTCCTAATGATAACTTTTTCATGAAATTATATAATTCATTTATTTCATTATTTTCTTTATTTTTATATAAACTACTTTTTATATAATCTAAGTTTATTACTATAGTTTCTATTTTAGTTAGATGATTTTCTATTACCAATAAATTTTTAAAAACAAAATCTATGTCTATTAGACTATTTAGTTTATCAACTAATTTTTCTTGATTCATCAAGATTTCAAATAGTTTTCATGTATTTGTTCTCCTAGAAAAGTGCTATGTCCTCCCTTTCCTGATTAGAGAAGTAACTGGACCAAGCCAGGCCTCCCTTTTCAAAATGTAAGGACTGGTTTCTCTGTAATGAACTATATACATGAATATTTTCTGAAAACTTTTTGAACCTTTTTAACACTTTTTAATATTAATTTAAGATAAATTTTTTTGGATAATTATTTTTTACTATAATTTTTTGATAATTTGTAAATACTTCTTCGAAATAAGTAATAGAAGTATTAAGTAATACTATTTGTATATTTATTCATCAAAAGAGTAAAATATTATTCTAATAAGTTCATGGTAAAAAGACATGGAATTGAAAAGACGTTGTTTTCTTACTAAATCTTCCTCTATAATATATTCGTTATTTAAATGTGTATATCTAGTTGTAATAACTTCATATAATTCGATAACAACTATCACTACAGCAAATTAGGCATTTCGCAGCACGTTTATGGCGGCGTTTCACTAAAACACCGGCGATATATTTCATTTTGCGGCGTGTTTACGTAAAAACGCCATGAAAGTTGCTTGGCGGGCTAAAAAATAAATTTGGCGCGAAAATATTTTCCGTTAGCGGCGTTTGTTTTAAAACGCCGGGAAAGTTTTATACTTTTGGCGGCGTTTATTGGATGAAACGCCAGAGAACTTCATTTTCGTTACTTACTTATAGTTAATTCATTTTTGTGGCATCGTTTGATTTTGAAAACGCCGGTAATTAGTATGCAAAGACTGATCTCTGCCGGCGTTGTATATACGACGTTTATTTAAACGCCGGTAAAGCATCAATGCCCTATTCTAAATCCCTTTCTCTTTGCCCAATATCCGGCATTTCCTCTTGTTGAGACCTTCACTGTGACTTCTATCTTTGTCTGGGAAAGCATCACCGTCACCGATTGTTGTCGCTGACTGCTTGCTGTCGCCGACTGCCTCATCGGACCTTCGCAGCCTCCTCGCAGAACCAGATCTCGCAATCCTCCATCGATACACGCAAGGTGTGCATTCGTCTTCCCCACTTCTTCATCTAATTCAAATCGCCGATTGAAACTAAGCTCTATTTTTAGGGTTCTTGTGGTATCTCTTGTTTCATCTCCATTATATGCTTCCTGATGGGATTGGTCGCCTTGTGATCATTGTATGCTCGGAGTTGTCCTTTTAGGTTCCCGGGTTTTCGAGATATTCTTAAGAATTTGCTATTGATCTGAATTTTTGAGTTCTTTATCTATGCCTCTATTTGTATTTCAAAGGTAGGGTTTCTCTGGTAAGTGTCTTTGTCTTGATGGAATGACTTGATGATTAGCTGATTTTAGTGGGTTAAAGTGATGTATGATCTCATAGAATGCATGTTATTTCCCTGGGTTTGAAGTTCACCATCAATTGATTGCAGAACTCGGTTAACTTTTGTGTTGCAACCTTCACAGTGGATGGAGACTTTTAGAGCCAATGTCTTATATAAAAAAAAAATCCTTTTTCTTGGTGAGATTTTAGTTAACAAGAACCAAATTCATTGATTGAGATTGAGGTATAGATACACAGAGTGACAAGAAGCATATCCTTTGTGAGTTTGTTTCTTTTTTCTTTTCTGTTTTTTGGATTTTGTTATCTTCTTGGATTGGAGGCCAAAGAAGGAACTATGAATTTAAAGGAATCTGGTTCTTTCAGCTGTTTTTTGATAACCTATGAATGTGTCAATGATTCTTTCCCTTTTTGTTAATTAGAAAGAATTTAATCTTACTGTATTTGATCGAAATATATATAGACATATATAAAGTTGTTTTGGAATTGTGCAGTTGATGACAGCTTGGTATTCAAACTCAAGTCAAAGATGGAACTATTGCATTAGCAAGAGCAACTCTGAAACAGGTTGGATTTAATTCTCTGGTTTAGTTTTTGAAACTTGATTAAATAGAGCATCTAAACTTTTATTTAGTACCTGAGTTTTAAACCGTGTGTTAAATTAATAGATTCAAAAGATGCAATTTTTTCTGCTAGATCTTAACGTTAACATGCAGGGATAACCCTTCTTCTTTTTCTTTTTCTTTTCTCAAACAGAAATCACATGGTTTTGTATGTTGATGATATATAATAGTTTCCATGCATTGTATTTGTGTTCTCGCTGCTTTTTACTCATTAATTCTTTTATCTGCATCCTTCCAACTTTACTGGATTATTGTTTTCATGTTTCTGTTTATCTCTTCCACCATTTCTCCACACACACACACACACACACATATAACAATATGATTAATTAATATGGATACTAGTCTAATATAATATTTACTTTTGAGTCTAAAGGAGGGACTAGTGTTCCATATATATGAATAAATGATGGAGCTTTAATTTCACAGTTCAATCATGCTATTATATATATATATATATATATATATATATATATAATTTTCAACAGTTTTAATTATATATGCATGCATGCAAATCTCTGATTTTTATGAAAATGAATATAATTAAAAATATAAACTAAGTCTATCATTGGAGACAAGCAATCTCATGAATATCTTTGATCATTCTCATCTCCAGAAAACTTTGATGTGTTGTTATGAAGTCAACATTGTTCATTATAACTGGTACTTTATATGTATATATATATATATATATATGTATGTATATATGATAATTAAATTAAAAATAAAGCTGGAGATGCTCAAAATGCCAACCAACATAAAATTGAAAGTCTGGCATGTTTGGGAATTTGTTATCAATGAATTTGTTATATGTGTGTGTGTGCGGAGAAATGGTTGTTAACTGATTGATTACAACCCATAATTTAGATTCTCTAAATTAATGGCATTACTTTTTTCTTTTGTTATCATGACTTTCTATTTTGTAAAAGTTATGAGAGAGTTCTTTATTTTGATCTCTCATAAAAAATAATTTATTTATTTATTTATATGCGTGCATTCATCTCATATGTCATATTTGCATGAAAAAAATATCTTCTTGGTTGATGTGATTTCAGTTTTTAAAGTAGGACAGAAAGTTACATGCAAAGGAAGTGAGTGTTTAAGTTTCAGTCGTGGCTTTAAACTAATTTAAAATTAAACCTTTGATTTAGCATGGAAAATTGTTTGAACTCTTATGATCATATTTAAGTTAAGTTTTTGAGGTTTACTGATTTAGTTCTGAACCAAGGCTTGTGATGACTATTTAGATTTTCTGTTCAACTAATTCTTTATGGTCTTCGAAAAGAGTAAATATAATATTTGAAATAGCATTGCTTGTCTTAGAGACTTATTTAGGTTTATATTTAGCTATTAATATTTGTTGAACAAATGAGCATATATTTTGATAAGAAATAAGAATTAATTAAACCTTTTAATTTCAGATTAAGAGTCAACCCTTTAGTTCTAACAAAAAAATTTTAACATGGACTTAGAAAAGATTATTTCCAAAAAGTTAATTAATACTATTTATACTAGTATTTATTTATTTATGTTATTTTATTCTTCTTCATGTAAACAAAATTTGGACAAACATGGTACTTGGAAGTTGGAACATATACATAAAAATAAGTTTGTTTTTTAGGTTTAAAGCATGCACTAGTCACTATCTCATTTCATAAAAATATGTTGTTTGGTTGTATAAATCTAAATGTTGGCCAATCCTTAATTATTTTTTTTTAGCAAATTCTAAACATCAAATTACTCTCCTTAAAAAAAAAGGTTTCAAAGATGGACAAGAGTTGGATGAATAAGTCAAGATTGAGTCAAGAATATGTGGATGGAGTTGAACAATTTCTTGATTTTGCATTTAATAATTCAAGCAGTGATAACAAAATAATCTGTCCATGCGTAAAATGTAAAAATGGACGTTGGCAAACACGTGAAGTAGCATTCGATCATTTAGCATGTGATGGTATTTTGCAAGGGTATACTTGTTGGTTCTTCCATGGAGAAAATGTTCCTTTATCGAGAACTTCTTCTAGAAACACTCCTTCATCTAGTTCTACTAGTCATCCTACGACAAACAACACATCCACCGGACAAGATGGTATGGAGGAATTGTTGCGGGATGCGTTTAACATGCAACATCACCATGATGGTCCAACATTTGTTGGGGCACATCCTACCCGATGGAATGGAAGGTGGTAATGAAAACCCACATAGGGTTAAATGAAGAACAACCTCTACTCAAGAAGGCGCCAAAGTTCTACAAACTGCTCAAAGATATGAATGGCAAACTTTATGACGGATCGAAGCATTCTATATTATATTTCTGTATCCGTCTTTTTCACTTAAAGTGCATGTGTGGTATAACTGCGAAAGGGTTGGATTACTTGATTGACTTTTTGAAGGAGTTCTTTCCGATGGCCACAATTCCAGCAAATAGTCATGAATCAAAGAAGGTCATAAAAAGATCTAGGATTGAGGGTACAAGAAGATCCATAGTGCCCAAATGATTGTATGCTTCTATCGAGGAGAAGGAAATGCAACATGAATGTCTTGTGGCGGCGCTTCCGATGGTTGCCAACTGAATCTACCCAACCTGAGAATGTTGACGGTGATCAAGTACTCCATAAGCGACCAGCGAAGGTTCTTAGGTACTTTCCTTTGATACCAAGACTGCAGAGGATATTCATGTCGTCAAAAACTTCTACTGATATGACTTGGCATGCTAATGGTCGCACAAAAGATGGCAACTTGAGACACCCAGCCGATGCTGAGGCATAAAGATCGTTTGATGCTAGATACCCGGACTTCGCTTCTGATCCCCGAAATGTTAGGCTTTGCCTATCCTCCGATGGTTTTAACCCATTCAAGTTGTTAAGCACTTCGTACAGTACTTGGCCTGTTGTACTAATTCCTTACAACTTGCCACCTTGGATTGGAATGAAATAAGCCTCCTTTATTTTGTCCATGATAATTCCGGGTGAGAAGGGCCCAGGTAATGACATTGATGTCTTCATGCAACCTTTGATTAAAGAGCTTAAACAATTGTGGACTGGTGTCGACACATATGATGCATCCTTAAAACAAAATTTTTGCATGCGGGCAGCTTTGTTATGGACTATAAATGATTTCCCAGCATACGCCAATTTATCAGGTTGGAGTACAAAAGGAAAATATGCATGCCCATGTTGCTCTGCAAATACTTGTTCAAGGTGGTTAACTAATGGGAGGAAATTTTGTTACTTGGCGCATTGGCGATGGTTAAATGAAAATCATCCATACAGATTTCAGAAGCATTTGTTTGATGGTACGATAGAGTTGCGTGGACCTCCTTCAATCCCTACTGGTTCAGACATTTTATTAAAGCTTAAAGATGTGCAGACAACCTACGGAAAACATAACAAAGGTAACTTGAGTAAATCAACAACTTCTACTTCAAGAAAAAGACTACAGGATGGTGATGTAGACAGTGATGATGAGGACCTAGAAGAAGATGGCTTGCATGGTGCGGATTTATGGAAGAAGAGAAGTATCTTTTTTGATTTTCCATATTGGGAGCATATCCTACTACGCCATAATCTTGATGTCATGCACATTGAGAAGAACATTTGCGAGAATATAGTTGGAACTATTCTTGACATTGATGGGAAATCAAAGGATAATATGAAATCTAGAATTGATATGGCCGAAATGGGAATTCGCCGTGAGCTTCATCTAGAATATCTTCCAAATGGAAGAACAAGACTGCCCCATGCTTCTTTCACAATGACAAAAAGGGAGATGGACATGTATCTCGCTAAGTTCGAAAATATCAAAGTTCCTCGATGCATACTCTTCAACATTTCGGACAAGTGAATCAAAAGGAACGAAAATTGGATTCTCTAAAAATCACATGATTGTCATGTATTATTGCACTACCTACTCCCAATTGCCCTCACGGTCGATCAATGTCAAAAGCCCGTTACACATGCAATTTTAGAACTTTGTAATGTCCTTAAAATTCTATGTGGTAAAAGTTCTTGATGTAAATGAGGTTGGACAAACTTCAACTTCGAGCGTAAAATTTGTTTAAGCCAGCTTGAGAAGATTTTTCCCACCTTCATTCTTCACTATAATGGTGCATTTACTTATTCATCTTCCTCTTGAAGCTAAACTAGGTGGGCCTCATTCATTAATGTGGATGTACCCCTATTAAATGGTACTACTTTACTTGGCAGTACCACTGCTTAATTATATCCTACCCAAAAGACATCTTTTCATAATACTAATTAGATGTACTCACTCGTAGGGTTTTTTGCTCAAGTTAAAAACTTATGTTCGGAATAAAAGATATCCTGAAGGTTCAATTGCTGAAGGATTCTTGGCAGAGGAATGCGTTACCTTCTGTTCGAGATATATGGTTGATGTGGATACCATATTTGGTAAACTTCCCCGCAACGTAAGAGAAATCAATCCGGAAATAAATATGACTCATTATTTGTTTGCAACTTTTGGGGAACCAATAGGCAAGGTTGATATAGAGGAGTTGGAAACGAAATCATGGGCACAAGCGCATTGTTATGTATTATTGCATCACGAGGCCATTGAGGCATTTCAACTGTAAGTCACGCATTTTGTGTTTTTAATTATGCAGCATACTTTGCTAAAACTTACACACATACCTAACGAAAGGAGTATAGGCAAAAAGTTGCAAGATCAATTCCAAGGTCGACGGTCAAATGCACGTGAAATTGACAAAAATTTTATCGAAACTTTTCATGAATGGTTGGGTAGAAATTGTAAGCAAGGGATATAAGTCTTTAACATATAATATGTTTTCTACTTGACTAAATTACATCCATGTACTTTACTAGGTTTGTCAACGGCCAGACTTATCTGAGGAAGTTAGATTTCTAGCTCAAGGTCCAAACAGGATTATTAAACGCTATAAGGGTTACATCATTAATGGCTTCAGATTTCATACTAAATCTCGTGAGAGATTTAGAAGGACACAAAACTCGGGATGTCTTGTCACCCTCGCCGACGACTAGCTATAGCTATCGCTAGGGATGTGAACCCTTCTCAAGGGAATGTTGACTACTATGGGATTATAAATGACATAATTGAATTGGATTACTTCGGGAAATGCAAGGTCGTGTTGTTTCGTTGTGATTGGGCTGATGTGAACACAAGTAGAGGAACTAGGAAGGATGCTTATGGATTTACCATGGTCAATTTCAATCGATTAATTCACACCGGTGACCACATCCTCGATGAGCCTTATGTGTTCTCATCACAAGTGAAGCAAGTTTTTTACTCAAAAGATCCCAAAGAAGCGGTTGGTCCGTTGTGATACGCAACCAACTAAGGGAGGTGTTTGATATGGGGGATGATTGCTAGAGAATGGGTTAAGAACGGAATGCTTCCCCTCGAGTGACGCTGATATGTTAGATGCAACTTCACAATCTCGATGGGTTCGCGAAGATTTCTTAGAAGACAGTTATGTGTGACTAATAACAAATAAATCTTAGTAAGTCTACTGCTATTAAGTGTGTGTGTGTGTATATAGCTGTCATCTTTATTTGAGTTCATTTCTTTTTTCACTAGCTATATGTTATCATATATATATATATATGCAAGGTGGGTGGTTCATTTTCATTCAGTGTTTTTTGAGTTACTTATATGTTTCTCATATGGTTTATGTTCAGTTATATTTCATTCTTAATTTTGTTATTTCTCTTAATTAATTGAGCAGTACATTCATATATATAAGCATGGGTGAACAGTACATTCATTATACCTGTAAGGAAAAGTATGCAGTTTACATTTGTATGAATTTAAGGTGCATGCACTTCAGAATTATGATCATTAAGTATCTAATTTGTATCTGTTAATTTTTCTTATGCAGTGAAGATTTGGGGCATGGTTTATTGTTAGGAGAAGGTTCATCATGTATATATTGTTAGGAGAAGTAATACATGATAAGGTTTATTGGTAAGTCAAAATTGGCAAGTTGAAACTTGTCGTGCAGGTATGATGACTTGTTATTATTATTCTTTTTAATACAAGAACTCCTCTTAGCTGTTTTTCCTTTTCCTAATTTAACATCATTATTTATGTGATTGTTGCTTTTGTCCATCAATATTTGGAATGCGAATGATACCATATGGCAGGGAGATTCACTCTGTTTTGTCCATCAATATCAAATTCCTTTTAAGGTATTGAATTTGTAACTCTAGAAAAATTAGTGAAGAGTGTGCATTATTTTTTCATTTATCTTTTCTAGTTGTTCATTATCATTTTTGCAAGAAAAAGATTTACTGATTATTCAAAAAGCTAAGGTTCTTGAGAGTTCCTTATGTGAATAATATTTTGTCATCCTCGGTGTCATTGCCTTTGAAGGTTCCTTATTTGGATCTCTCTGTCTCGTATGTTTGATGCTATCTATTTCATCATAAGAATTAAAGCATGTCTAGAAAAGTAATAGTTCCGGTTATAGATCAATTAAATTTCACGTAATCCATTTTGTTAATCATGATTAAGTGGATGGTGTCCTAGAAATGTTAAATCATTTATTATGCTTTGGAACAGGCCTTCTAATCCTCTACTTCTGTTCGCGAAGATTTCTTAGAAGACATTTATCTAGCAGTCAAATTCTTTTGAAGGTATTGAATTTGTAATTCTAGAAAAATTAGTGAAGAGTGTGCATTGTTTTTCCATTTATCTTTTCTAGTTGTTCATTATCATTTTGTTGCAAGAAAAAGATTTACTGATTATACATGGAACTGAGCTTATGTTTATGAACAAAACTTTTAATTAAATGATAATGGAAGACTGATTGGCATAACATCTCTTTCCTAATAATTAATCATATTCTTTCATCATAAAATAGTCTTTTTTATTTATAAACAGAGTTTAAATATATATATATATATATATATATATATGTATATGTATATGGAATTCAATTGGGATGTTTGCTAATTGGGTTGAAACTGTTCTTGAATTCTTAATTCCAATTATTCTCTTGTTCTGGTAGTGTTTGTGGGTCTGTTTGTATGAAAAAGGAAGGACCTTGCTGCCATTGTGGAGTCACAAGTGAGTTTGTTCTTGGATGTTTTTTTTCTTCTTTTTATTGTTCTTGAATGTGTTTTTAGAGTATTTGATATCTTCTGTGCTGCTTTTTCTATGAATTTCTTTGATTCATTGGGATTGTCTTGAATTTTCTTTACTGTGTCATTATTCTATGAATTTCTTGAATTTTCTAACGTGCCTCCTCTTTTGTTTGATTGTCTCGAATCCGTGTCTTGTTGGTTCATCGATTGCAACAAGGAAAAAGTCACTGAAAAACATTGTCGACTTAATTTCCCCAAAGAATTAGTTTGTGTAGGTAGGTAGCTTCAAACACAATCTTTTAAGATTGTTGTGATCTAGCTTTTTGCAATTTCATGCAATAATTGACTTAAATCTGCAAAAACACTTGCTAAGCTGTCTGATGATTAGGATGTGCAAATTAATATCCAGCCCATTAAGTATAAGAGAACATGTTACTGTTGTTAGGAGTCTTTGTGCTTGAGTTGTTTCCAATCCAATTATCGTGGCCGATCAAATTATTGGTAGCCCCGATCAATCTTTGTGCAAATATCTAGCCCATTAAGTATAGGAGAACATGGCTCCTAGCAATTTTTTAAAAATATGGCTGCACTCGATCAAATTATTTGTATTAGAACCAAAAATTAAAGATTAATCTTCTGTTTGTAAGTCCAAGTGGAAATAAAGGGTCATACAAGTTAAAATTAATGAACAAATGCTGATGAATATGAGTCACAATCTTCATGATGCATCTTAATTAATATTGAGCATAAAACCTTAATCATCTATATACCTTCTTTTGGATACCTGATGCTGACTTTCATGCATTATACACCAATGAGCCCTGCTCCAAACATGAGCAAAAAATTTTTTATGAGTTACATGGCTGAATCAGAGAAGCAAAGAAGCTGAACTCATATCATTCATCTTAGTCACTAATTAAGTTCAGTGAACAATTATTCAATGTCAGTAACCCAAAGATGATAATAAATTTGCCGTCCAAACATTTTTGTTCCCTTTACTTTGCCTTGCCCCAACCTTCATGTTCGTTGTTTTACTTTCAAAATATTCATATATGGTTCATATACTTTGATTTTTTTTTTTATTCATTTTTATCCCTGAGAGTGATTATTTTTTCCAAATGTTTTGCTCTTTAACACTTCTACACATTCAACCAACCATGACTTTTTCCATTTATGTGTGGTTAATTTTTACAATGCAAAGTATAGGGATTGTATTGAACATTTTGAAAATTCAAAGATTGAAATGAACAAATTGGGGATACATGGCCAAAATTGGCTTTTGCCATCACTCCTAAATAAATGCACCAATCTATGTAGGAATTGAAATGGATACTAGGCTTCATTTCAGTTGTTTATAATATGATAGTTAAGCCCAACAATGATCCAATCAGGACATTAAACTGAAAAACACAGCCAAGTAATCTATTTTATAATAAGAAATGGTTTGTAGAGCAACAAGTAGCAAACTTTGAGCAGTACCCTCATAATGGAGAATGCATGAAGATTCAGGACCAAGCACAACAAGACTAGGTTTACTCTTAACATGAGTGTCATTTTGCAGTTCTTACAGTATTCAATGCAAGATATATTGCTTTAAAAACATAAGCTCTATTCTTTCCCATCCTTCAAACTTGGCAATGTGAAAAATAATCTCTGACTTTACTCAGATCTGCAACTGAGTCATGTTAGAATTCAATCTTGATTGCAGCAGAATGAAAATTATCAGGGTGTCGTATTTGTACAAATAATAATATCACCTGGAAGGTGAGAAAAATCAGGTTGTATTCCATTTCCATTAATATCCCTATCATTTGGAGTAACATATTTTCCAATTGTGACTACCACACCAGATCCATCATGCAGCTCAAAAACAGATTGAATTAAACCCTGCAACATATAAATTAATTCTGATATGTATGCAAGACTAATCATATCATGAATGTCTCAATCTTTTGCTCACACTATCCTGCATTTTAGTAGAATTTGATATTGAATTGTCTTGTCTTTTTTATCTCATTATTGAATAGGTTGAGAATGCCAAGAGCAAATTTGAAACGCATGAAAGTTGTGCGATCTAAAGGCACCACGAATGATGGTTCTGGAGATGGTGTCTGTGTGAATGCTTCAACAGCCAATGCTACCAAATCTGATAGGGTCAAACAAGTAGCAAATATTCAGCCGGAATGTTCTATTTCTACATCATCTGATTCACCTGATGATTCAAATGATAATGAAGCTTGTGAGGATCATGAAGATCTTAATTTGGTTACAGGTAAGTTATGATCTTCCAACACATTTCATTAAAATGAATGCCATGGTTTTAAATTTTACATTGGGTAGCAAATATTTCTGATACTTTAATTTATTATTTTTAACTTTGACATGTCATCTCATGTAGTTAACAACGTTGGAAAGCGAGTAAGAAGAGGGCCTACTACTTTGAAGGAGTTGTACTCCTTACCTCCTAATGAGAAAATTTTGGTGAGCAGCAATGAACTCGGCCAACCAATTGGCCTGAGGGTCAATTACTATCTGGGTTTTTAGGGATGCTTGCTCGATGTGGTCAGCGGGTTGGCCTTCATTATGAAAATTGGCGTAAAGTGCCAAAGACGTTGAAGAAGGAACTATTAAAGTTTGTGGAGGTGAGTGGTACACTATGTAACTTTAAGAATTTTTTTTTAATGACAACATCATCCTTTTGAAAATGAAATTGTATCAAGAACTTGATAATTTAAGTGTTATTCATGGATAGTTACGATTCATTCTCAAAAGTTCAAGGGAGTTTGTACTGAAATCTCTGGGGAAAAAGTGGCGTGATTACAAGCACGACTTCAAGAAACGCTACTTTAAAAGAGAGGTTGGACCACAAGCAAACAAAGACAACCACCCTGACGGGACAGTTCGTTGGCAATGGGAGGAGTTGGTGGACTTTTGGTATTCAAGGAAAGGGGAGGTTAGAATAAATGTTGGTTTATGTTACTTATAAATAACATTCTACTTACTTCTTACTACATGTCGTATATAGGAGGCTGAAAAAATTGGTCTCGCATGTAGAAAGCAACAAAAATACACACATACGTCGGGATAAAAGAGTTTTGCAAGGAAGAAAAAAGAAATGGTACGCAACTAATCATAAAATCTACAGTTACTAATTGTTATTATTTTTAATTTCATATGATTTATTATTATTTTAGTATTATTGGACATATATCTGCATACATTTGAAAAAAAGCTAAAGGATCATCCATATGAACTAGCATGACCCTACTACTTTGTTTACTTGCAGGAGCTTCTAAAAGGGGGAAAAGTTGGACGTTTTGAATTTTTCAAAGCAACACACACAAAGAAAAATGGATCCCACGTGAATGTAGAAACTGAGAAAATCTTGGTAAGAATACATTTTTGTTTGCATATGTATTCTATGATAATTTAGTTGAAAGTGCAAATAATTAATGTCCAATAACTTCGTCATCAATTAATGTAGGAACAAGCAAATTAATTGTTAGGTGAATATGATGGCACAAATGACGATGCACAGATGGTTGAAGCTGAAATCTTGACACAAGTCATAGGAAAAGAAAGGCATGGCCGAGTTAGAGGGCTTGGGTTAGGCCCAACTCCTAAAACGTACTATGGTTCATCTATTAGCCGGGTGTCTACATGTACATGCAAGGAAACAAGGCAGGGTGATGGGCAAGTCAACCAAGATTTAGTGCAAAGGGTCCAACAGCTGGAACATGAACGTGCCCAAGAACGTGCTCATTACAGCGCCCTTGTTAGTTTTCTACAAGATCAATTTCCCGGGAAAGAAATCCCTTTTCCTAATATAGGTGCATCGACTTCGCAGTCTCAGGTATAATGGGAATATTAATAACTTATATAATTATTTGTACTTTGTGTTTATATAAAATTTTTTACAGAACCAATCTGTTGGAGCGACTACACTAGAAACTAATGCAAGAGGCTCATGTTGAAGATCATTCAGGTATTGAAAAAGTATTTAAGAACGTTTCTATTTATTGCTATTTCTTCATAAGTTAAATTAAATGTAGGACAATTTTGATGGAGCTAGCATACACGGCGGAGGCAACTTACCAACAACAACAATTAGTTATTAATTTGGTTGTTTGTGGCGGAGGCAACTTACCAACATTGACAAGTAGTTATTAATTTGGTTGTTTGTCTAATGGATGTTTTGGTTTGTTTTTTGAATTTAAGTTGACATGTGTGCAACTACTCAAAACCAGTTTGTAAACTGAGTTTGTGTTTTTTGATAATGGTGTTGCATGTCTGGCAATTATGGTGTAACAAACCTTGGATGCATATTTGGGAGATTGTTTGAATTTTAAATTGTTGAATGGATATGGCATGTTATTCAGAATGACCAAATTATTGTATGTGTAATTGTTGCAATGGTTGTCTATTTAACAGCAGGTTTATGTGGTTTTAATGTATTAACTGTATTTGAAAATACCAAACAAAAAATATATACAGGTTTTGTGTGCATTTCCCGGCGTTTACGAAACAAACGCCGGTATCATGAAGTTTAGGCGTGGTGTTTTCTTCAAAAACGTCGGCAAAGAATCAGCTGTGCACGGTAAGTATTTGACCTTTACCGGCGTTTTATTTTTAAACGCCGCTATCAAAAAAGAACTTTACCGGCGTTTTGCGCGGCGTTTCAAGGTTTCATGCGTTTGTTGTGACCATGGGACTTATGCCGGCGTTTGTATGTAAAACGCCGGTGATATGCCGGCGTTTCGAGGGAAAACGCCGGCCCTTTACCGACGTTGTAATACCCGGTGATTTTACCGGCGTTTGTTATTAACGCCGGGTTCGTATATGGCGGCGTTTTAAAACGCCGCTAAGAATTCAAAAAAACGCCGGCAAAGAGCTAATTAATATGGTGTAGTGTATCATGCAAAGATATAAATATTTCTACTTTACTTTTGGAAGTAAATACTTGAAGTAAATATTTCTACTTTACTTTTTTTTTTTAATTTGCTGAATTAAAAGACTGAATTAAAACATTAAAAGTACTTCAAGAAAGACTACGGGACTCATCTCCAAACATGAACATAGAATAGATTGTTATTAGTTCTTTGATTTAGTAATCAAAAGTAAAGAACAAGTCCAATTGGAAATGGATCTGAATACCAGCCATTATGTTTGTATCCCACTATTCCCCTTTTCCCCACTCAGTTCTGGCTCTATACAAAGCAGGGAAAGTAATATATCTATTAATTTCCAGTATTATGAAAAGTTTCTTGTATAATCCTACTTAACCTACTTAATTTATCTGCTAAAAATTATCTGTTACTTTTATATGTGCTATATGAACTTTAAAACCATTTCCTACTATATAATCTACGAAATTTAACCATTTATTTGTAGAAAGTTTATTTCTGTTTTTTTTATGGTAAAAAGAAACAATAGCTTGGCAATCAGTTCTCAGAGTGAATTCTTCAGAAGATATGATAAATAATTTAAATTTTTCTAAAGTTTTTATTGCTGCTATTATTTCTGCATCTGTACTAGATATACTTGTATTATATTTACCGCTATCATATATACTTACTTTTTCTTCTTTCATGGGTATTTTTTAGTTGGTCTAAATTTTAAAACTGCTTTCCATCCTCCAATTCTACCATATGATTCTATAATTAAATAAGTATTATGGGGTGGTAATTCTAAAGGTTTTAATTTTCTTACTACATCTTTGATTTTTTGGACTAGCTTTTTATATATATATGCTGGCACGTATCAAAAATTGTTGGAATTTTTTGCAGGAATCTTTCTACTTTTGCATTCCTGCATCAAAAATTTCAAGAATTCTTGGGATCTAACAATTTTTTATGCGGGCGTCCTGCATCAAAAATTCCAACAATTCCAAAAACTTTTTATGCAGACCCCGCATCAACAATTTCAACAATTTTAAAGCATCAAAAAATTGTTTGCTTTAGACATCTGTAGCTTTCAATATTGTATTAACTTTCAAAATAGAATAGATTGTTATTAATTTTTGGATTTTTTAAGAATAAGTCCAACTGGAAAATCTGAACACAACTTCTTCCACAATTTTAGTGGGGGCCCGAATAAAAAATTATCAGTAGCAGACAAATTGTCTTGCCACGGAGAATTCTTGAATTTTTTTTGTTTGCAGTGTAACAGACAGACAGTGTTTGCAGTGTGAATTTATAGTAACAGTGTTGAGAAAGAAGGCCTTCTTCCATAAGCGTCTATATATACAACGAAATCTAAGCATCAGATAAAAAAAAATACTGCAGGAATTTAACAATGGATCATATGCCGGTACCATGGGTTGTGGAGAATGTAATCCACCACGTTGGCGGGTACCAAGACAGCTTGTTTGCCGAAAAAATCCTCACTGATTCGGACGTGAGCCGGCACCAGAATAGGCTTCGAATTCCCCAAGGATATGTCAACGACATTATTCTGCCACAGCTGAACCAAGGGGAGAGAAACATGCTGGTCGCTGGCCTGGAACTGAAGCTCTACACATCACCTGGCTGGGAATTCACCATTATTCTCTCTTGCCATCAAACCGATGGCAGCATGGTTCTCCGGGGCAGCCACTGGATCATGGTTCTCCACACTGCAAACCTCCAACCTGGCGACAAGGTTCAAGTCTGGAGCTTTCGCAGTGCTCCGGATAATGAACTTTGCCTCGTCATTGCCAAAATCAACGCTGCCTGACTTCTCGGTAAGTTCTCATGATACCTATATATATATATAGTCTTGCACGTACCATCTCCTCTCTCTCTATATATATTATATATATATTTTCATGAACTTTGTTCATTGTATTCTTACTTAATTCGTTTAATTTACTGATTGTTTATCATTTTAATTTGTAGGTGCGCATCCGTGACATTTGTGTTTTGCTTACAAAGGTTACTGTTTTATTATATATATGAAGGGACAGACATGAATTGAAGCAGCGATTTCTATTTGATTACTTTACCAAAAACGTATGTTATCTTATTTAATTCACGTCTATGTTTAGTAAGTAACGTTTATGTGGTTATGTTTTGTAATGCCTTTGTTTTTAGTTATGTGGTTGTTTACTTTTCCAATATTGTGGTTCTTTAATTTGCAGAATAAAGTAGGTCAACCTAGGCCATGCACTACAACTGCAAGAAAATTTTAATTTAAAAATTACTTTTCCCCGTTTCCAATCCCCTTCTCAGTTCTTAAAAATATTTAATTCCACTTTTAAATATAAAAAATAAAAAAATATTTCAGAAGAGAATTAATTTATTTATAATCATTAATTCTAAAAAAATAACAATTTTTTTATAAACAAAATCTAAAAATAATAATTTTATTAATTCATATGAACTACAATTACTCCAACAAAATTTGTTTTACAAGACAAATAATGACAATAAATCTATGAATTAATGATACCGAAGTGTTCAACGTAGTCAGCATCACACAAGTTCTTGTGCCTTTTCTTCTTTAATTAACAACCCTCTCTAACACTTGAAAATTAACTTCACTTGCCTCGCCGTTGCAATGTCTATCTTCTTTATCTTTATCTTTTCCTTTGCCATTGACCACTTATAAACCCTTCTCATCAACAAGCAAGCAAGAACCATTGAACAAAATAAGAAAAATAAAATACTTCAAATCCTTCACACACGCACACACATATATACCAAAAGATGATAGAAAGAGAAAAGAGATGAAGGGAAGGGGGAAGATATCTTTGCCATTGCCGAAGAACCAAAAGAAGGTGCTGGACAAGGTCTTGCAGGAGTGGAGGAGAGGGGTGGCAGCTGGAATGGCTATGGCGGCCAAGGAATGGAAGAGTTAGGGTTCGCCAAAATTTATATATAGATATATGTACACACAATATAAATAGATAAATAAATAAATTAAAAAGGGATTAAAAATACGGTTTTAATTTTTTTATAATAATTATTTTCTAATTATTTTATAATATAAATTATTTAGAAACGGATTTTTTTATAATAAATATTTTTCTAATTATTTGTACAATATAATAAATTAGAAACTGATTTTTTTTAATCTATTTCTAAATTAAAAATGGATATTAAATACGTTTCTATTTTTTTATAATTAATTTTATAATTGTTTTTATAATATAAATAGCTTAGAACATGAGATTTCTAAATTAAAAACAGATTTAAAATTCAATATATATAGGCATTTTACAAACAAATATATTATTTA
The DNA here is from genome assembly GCF_009730915.1 of Dioscorea cayenensis subsp. rotundata. Lineage (NCBI taxonomy): Eukaryota > Viridiplantae > Streptophyta > Magnoliopsida > Dioscoreales > Dioscoreaceae > Dioscorea > Dioscorea cayenensis. The sequence continues at coordinate 5,427,451 of NC_052487.1, forward strand.
ATATATTTTGAAATGTTATATAATAATTATAAATATATATATTAATTGTTTTTAAAATGAATTATATGTTAGAAGAAATTTACAAATTTTAATAATTATATCTATAAATATTAAAAATTAAAATCATATTATATGTAATATTTTTTAAATAGTTTATATATATATATATATATATATATATATTTTGTTACAAAATATAGTTGGGAATATGTGCACAAATCGGAAATTAAACATTCGGTCATGCATCCTCAATTGACAATAAGGATTTGGGGAGAAAGATTCGCACTCACAACTACAGATTTATTATCATCACTGTATCTAGTATGTTTTTAACTCAGATAATAAAATTCATATGCATCCATTATCATCACTGTATCTAGTACCTTTATATATATATATATATATATATATATATATATATATATATATATATATATATTTGTTACAAAATATAGTTGGGAATATGTGCACAAATAGGAAATTAAACATTCGGTCATGCATCTTCAATTGACAATAAGGATTTGGGGAGAAAGATTCGCACTCACAACTACAGATTTATTATCATCACTGTATCTAGTATGTTTTTAATTCAGATAATAAAATTCATATGCACCCATTATCATCATTGTATGTAGTACGTTTTTAACTCAGATAATAAAATTAATATGCATGTATAAATTTGGAATCCTTCAGCATGCGGCAGGGAGCAGAACACTCTTTAGCATGTAACAGGGAGCAGAACACTCATAAGTACACCAGGGAGCAGAACTGTAATCTAGCATGTGCAACGGTGAAACACTGATAAGTACGCTTTGTTTTTCATGAAATTCAGGACCACCAACCTATATATACTTCTAGAAGAGGCTACAAGGTACAAATCAACTCACAAGTAAACAGTGGTTTACAACTGTTTATGACCCTTTATCTCTTTTCTCTTTCTATCATCTTTTGGTATATATGTGTGTGCGTATGTGAAGGATTTGAAGTATTTTTTTTTTATTATTAATTTGTTCAATGGTTCTTGCTTGCTTGTTGATGAGAAGGGGTTATAAGTGATCAATGGCAAAGGAAAAAGATAAAGATAAAGAAGATAGAAAATATGGAATATTATTCAATAATAATAATAATAATAATAATAATAATAATAATAATAATAATAATAAATATACAACACTCTAAAATGATAAATCTATTAAAAAAATATCTGGACAATATGTTAATTAATAGGTAAATAATTTAAAGAGTTCCCTATTTTTTATGTTTTTTATTACAATCACTCAATTTTAAAAATTAAGATTTGACCTCTTCAATTTTTAGTTTTTGTTAAAATTTGGTTACAAGTGGATAAGCCGCTAATGGAGATCATAGGTGACATATAACATGGTACATTTTTTTTTCTCAGAGTTGACATTTGTACTACCATATTTTATATGTGATCGTGGTTAATAGTGTATGTTTGGAAGATTATAATTAAAAAAATTTAAAAATAGAATACCAAATCATAAAATTTTAAAGTTAAATAACTAAAATAAAAAATAAAATAAAAAAAGGAAAATGTAGTATCAGGTTGTTTACCTTAACCATGCTAACCTTTTACTCATGTATTATTTTTATTGATTTTACATGTTAGCTTTAAATAAGATGCCTCATTGATCCCGAGAAATTTGCCTCAGATACCGGGAATAGTTATTCTTTGGCTGCGACCAAAAATACATGGCTCCATTTAATGTGTCTGAAAGTATGGATAAGGGTTGTGTTGTCAGTGTACGGAAGTCACGCCCATCGTCCGTTTTAGGTACCCTTTGCTAGTATGTGATCGTGGTTAATAGTGTATGTTTGAAAAATTATAATTTAAAAAATTTAAAAATAGAATACCAAAACATAAAATTTTAAAGTTAAATAACTAAAATAAAAAATAAAATAAAAAAGGAAAATGTAGTATCAGGTTGTTTACCTTAACCATGCTAACCTTTTACTCATGTATTATTTTTATTGATTTTACATGTTAGCTTTAAAAAAGATGCCTCATTGATCCCGAGAAATTTGCCTCAGATACCGGGAATAGTTATTCTTTGGCTGCGACCAAAAATACATGGCTCCATTTAACGTGTCTGAAAGTATATATGGATAAGGGTTGTGTTGTCAGTGTACGGAAGTCACGCCCATCGTCCGTTTTAGGTACCCTTTGCTAGTATGTGATCGTGGTTAATAGTGTATGTTTGGAAAATTATAATTAAAAAAAATTTAAAAATAGAATACCAAATCATAAAATTTTAAAGTTAAATAACTAAAATAAAAAATAAAATAAAAAAAGGAAAATGTAGTATCAGGTTGTTTACCTTAACCATGCTAACCTTTTACTCATGTATTATTTTTATTGATTTTACATGTTAGCTTTAAAAAAGATGCCTCATTGATCCTGAGAAATTTGCCTCAGATACCGGGAATAGTTATTTATTGGCTGCGACAAAAAATACATGGCTCCGTTTAACGTGTCTGAAAGTATGGATAAGGGTTGTGTTGTCAGTGTACAGAAGTCACGCCCATCGTCCGTTTCAGGTACCCTTTGCTAGGGTTGTCACAATAATAATTCAATAATAAAAGTTACAGTTGGATAATACAAAAAGAACTCGTTTGGTTGATTCTTATTTTGTAGTTTTGACTTGGTTCAATCATTAGTCATAATCAGAAGAAATTTGGGAAAAAGTACTCCACCACCCAAACTGCTTTGTCACCGTGTGTATATATGTTTCTTAGTCTATTCTGTGCAAGTACCCGTGGGTCCTGCACAATTAACACTCACACATGTATTGAAAATATTTTGTCGTTGAAGAAGAAACAAGAATGAGATGAAATGCAGTCAGTGTGAGAGGAAATGCAGTCAGGGTTATTTTCTCTGAATACAATAGTCAGATTCTCTGGTCGCGCACCAAAACAAAGACGTGCAAAAAATTTAAAAAAAATCCCAATAAATCTAATGCATTCGTGTTCACATCATGTGCCTACATGAGTAGGCAAGAGAACATAACCACTAAAGCAATGTTAAAGAATAATTAATAATACTATATATAAAGTGGGTGAAGTTTTTGTAAATAAGCAATGTGGTACTAAATTTTAGTGGGAATGTTTTGAAACAAATATGGGCATAATGTATATGGGCCCTCTAACAACATGTATTTTAAATGGCCAAAATTACAAATGAATTTAATTTTTTAATATCATTTTAAATATTTTAGTTTAATTGTTATTATTATCATTTTTTGTTTGTTGTTATTAAATTTAAATAGAATGCACACCAACGAATGACTTTAACCTATTGGCCTACACTTCATTGTTGTATTGATATTAAAAACAAATAAATAAAAGGATGTAAATCTAATTTTAAAAATAAAAAAATAATTCTAATAAACAAGAAAAAATTGAGACAATTTTAAGCAACATTCACAACAACTTTTTTTTTAAAAAAAACAGTGGCTTGCATTAATTATGTTTTTATGTATATGTTCTTGGTGTGAGAGAAATCAAAGTCCAAACAATTCTCTTAATCTGAATCAGCGTTGCCTCTCATTCATTTATTTGTCTTTGTTAAAGTATACCTAAATCTTGACTTTAATCCTGAAATCTCTAGGCTATTGTTTTTATGCTTATCATATTGTCAGAAGAAGTCAATCATTTTAAGATTCTTTATCTCCGCTTCTTGTAAGTGAATTTAAACACACTTCCAATCATTCATGTAAATTTATATTTTTAATGTTTAATGGTAATAATCGGGAATTTATTGTATCCGTTATTTTTTCACGTACTTGTACTAAATGTTTAGCAACACTTAAGGGGTGTTTGGATTGGCTTTTTTTAAGCTCAGAAGTGTTTTTTATAAGTTAAGCACTTCTGAGTTTTAAAAAACATGTTTGTTTGGGTTTTTAGATAGAGCGGTGCGAAAAAGTCTAAAAATTCAGATTTTTTTCGAGTGCTTTCAAGAGGTGCTTTTTAAAAAAGCACTCCTGAAAAGCTATTTTGGGATTGTTAAATTACTAAAGTAACCCTCACAAACAATCAATTTCCCTCAATTCTTTCTACAATCCCGATTTCTATATTAAGGTTAATGACAATGGTAATAATTATTATATAATTAATATTATAATTATAATTATAATTGTAATTATATTTGACTTAATGACAATAATAATAACTATTAAGTAATTAATATTATAATAATAATTATTATTATTAATATTATAATTATAATTGTAATTATAATTATAATACATTAAGTAATTATTATTAACTTAATTTATTAATATTATAATAATTATTATAATATTAATTATTTGTAATTGTAATTATATTTGTAATACATTAATAACTTAATGGCAATGATAATAATAATTATTAATTAATTAATATTATAATTATAATAATTATTAATTATAATACATTAAACTATTATTTTTATTATTATCATAACATTAGTCATTATCATTATTAATATCAATATATAATAGTAACTTAATGAAAAGTCATTAAATGTCCATTTAATGAAAAGTCATTAAATGTCCATTTTAGTAATTTGTTATGTCCAAAAGTGCTTTTACAAATCCACATCCAAACAACTTTACACATATAGAAGTACTTCTGCATTAATCTATCCAAACATAAAATACAGAAAAGTACTTAACTTACTCTGAAAAACACTTTTTTTAAAAGTGCTTCTACAGAACTTAAAAAAAACACTTCTATTAAAGTCAATCCAAATAAGGCCTTATTATAGGTATAGGACATGCAAAAATATTTTTGGGTTTTTTGAAAGTATACCCTTGAATATTTTTAAAATTGCATATATACCCATGAATAAAACATAATTGCATATATACCCTTCAATAATATGTATAATTATATATATACCCCTGAGGTTAAAATTTTATCAGCTAACTAACAACAAATATGCAAAATGACTGTTATACCCTTTGCATATATACCCCTGAAAACTTTTTCATTGTAAATTTACAAATACCCCCTTTAAAAATCTAAAATTTAAAATTACTAAAAATTACTTTTAATTTACAAATATGAACTCTAACTCAAAAACTATTATTTGCACTTTAAAATATACCCAAAAATTTTAGTTTTATTGAATTTATTTATCAAACCTAACCAAATAATCTAAACAAATTTTAATCATTACAAAAACTTGGATTATGAATGCATTTTTGAGTAACACATTCACATATACAATATCCATATATCACCTATACCACATGAGTGTATTGTGATTTCTAGGATGTGTGGTCGCCGACGGAGAGAGATTTCCGGGATGCGCGGTTATCAGCAGAGAGGGAGGAGGCTTGGAGCGGTCGTTGGCGGAGAGGGATGGGGCTTGGAGAGGCTTGGACAGTGTGGATGGTGAGTGTGAGGGTTGGATGGGTGAGAAAGGGTGAGGGTGTGTAAGGGTATTTTTGACATTTTACATACTTTAACCAATGTTTTAACCATAGTTAAGGTAATATAGTTAATTTATGTCCCAAAACATAACAACAGGGTATATCCGGAATTCATTTTATTTTCAAGGGTGTACATGCAATTATGATGTTTTGGGGCCAAAATATGTAATTTTGTTGGTTTTGAGGGGTATATAATCAATTTTCCCAATATTTTGTATGACTAATCAAGGGAATGACTTAGGTGAAGTTAGATAGGTGTAGTTAGAGTAGTTCACCATTGGATGTTTGACACATGGCATGAGATGAGTAATTTTTAAAAAAGGTAAGAACATTATAGGAAAGTTATTATATTTTTATATATATTTGGGACACGTGTCACAATGTCAATGGTGAACTACACTAACTACACCTATCTAACTTCACCTTTGTAATTCTCAAGAATTAAAGTGTACAAGTTTTTATTATATTACTTCCATTTAAAAGCCATTAAACTTCTTATCTAAATTAATGTTTTCAATGAATTGGAAGGTAGTATTTAGGCCGGGTTACGAGTTTTGGTCAGAGATAAATTTGGAGCTGGTGATTACCTTTTTAACAAACAATTACCAATGTCTCATATATTTTTTAAAATATTTGTTATCCATAGATAGAAGAAAAAGACAGCAAATTCTTATGAATAAACATATTTAGTAATACAAAATTAATGAAAAAGAAACAAAGAAAAAAAAATGATTACATTGCATTTGACTGAAGAGTTTATTTCATTTGATAGTATACTATTTTTCTAAAAAATAGATCATATTCTGAATCCTTGTTTTTTTTAATAATTTATTGTTATCTTTATTAAAAAGTTTCTTCCAATATAAACATAAAGAACCAAGTGGGATATATCATCAGGGACACCTAAGTAGAAATGATAATCATTACGAGGACAAAAAGCTTGGATCCGAATCCATAACAATGCTTTTCAATCATGTCTGTTAAGTCTGATGACGTAGGATTGGCATTATATGACAAGCCAAGTGGTAACATGACAAGAGGATGATGACGTGGCATGTGGTGACTCATCAAAGGAAAAGATGACTAGGATGATGATGTGACAAAAGATGTTATCATGACATTTAATGGAGATCAAGGTGGAGATTTGATTAAGATCTATATTGAAGATATTTCTCTCAATACAATCATGTGATGATAAACTATTTTTGGAGAGTGCATCAAGACTATAGGGTCTTTTCTAGAAAGGCAAGTTTTATTTTCGATGTGATTATCTATCCTTGGTAAGATCCGGGATGATTATTCATATCTTTGATAGAGCTCTTTTTTAGAAAGATCTATTTGAAGAGAGAGGAATATTCTATTATTGGCAAGAGTTCAAGATCATAAAGATTATGTGAAGCTATTAGAAGACACAAGTTAAACTTGGTATGAAGCTATTTGAAGACACAAAGATTTAGTTTGGTGTGAAAGTATTTGAAGACACAAACTAAATAAGGTAAAGACATACCAAAGAGATCATCAAGACCATATTTAGCATTACTATATTGAAGGAAGATTCAAGAGCTATCTATGGGCGGAATTATTCATGGAGACTAGTCATATGAGGAGATTGATTGAAGATTGCATGTGATATGATTAGAGATTTGGAGATCCAAGCATGGATGATTGAAGATCATGCTTGAAGATATTGAAGACTAAACTCGGATGGAGACAAGATCAAGTTTAGTAACAATATTTTCATGAGTCAAACGAAGATCATTTGGAAGACCAAACTTGGGCCAGGTTTGGAAAGAAAGATCGGGAGATCTTCGGTGGCTATCTTCGGTAGGATGGTCATGTGTGCCTTGGTGGGCACGTCCCTCGGGAGAGGGAGACCTTCTGAAGTGACTAGAGGAAGGAAGCAGCTGCAGGCAGGATGAGCTCGGGTCGAGTCAACTGCTACGAGGCGGACTGAAGAAACCGGGAGGTTGAAGGTCGCAGATTCGGGTGCATCTGGCTAGAACTCAGTCATGTTCAGTAAGGTGGGCCATGTTGCAACTGGGTGTTGCAACATCTAACTTTGGAAGGTGTCCAAGTTAGGAAGCCGCGGAGAATTCTAAAAGAGGTAACTTTGTAGACGTCGGTGCGTCTATATAAGACATCCTGCTCGAAGATTTAGGAGTGAGCCAAACAGTGAGAGACTCTTCGGTGAGAGTTGAGTGTGTGGCCGTCGGGCAATCTTGAGAGGATATTCTTTGTATTGAGTGAGTAAATGAGTGTTGTACTCCTTGTTCTTATACCTCTTTTAGTGGATTGTTTCTCCGGGCCTGGCCCCCCAGATGTAGGCAAGGTTGTTCCGAACTGGGTTACCAATTTGCTTGTCTCCTTTATCTTGCCTTGATGGTGTGTGAGTGTTTATGCTTTGATTGAGTTTTTGAGTGAACTTAACACTTCACACCCCCACCGGAACCATCAATGTCATATCACGGTTAATCTTTTTTTGACCAATATGAAATATACAAGATTTCCGCCTAAAATAATAATTATCCAGCATGTATTTATGATTTTCTTTTTTTTGAAAAAATTGTATCTATAATTGCATACCCGTTATTACTATTATATATATTTAATAAGATTAGTATTTGAAGCCTCTTAAATATTACTACTGGATTGTCCTTTGCAATGATCATTTTTTTACATAAGCTTAATACAAAAGAGTGTAGTACTCATAATCTTTTGCTTCTACTCTAATCCTTCAATGATATATATGATGTACTGATCATGAGGATTAAATTCTTTTTAGCTATTCTTAGCTATTGATAGTTGTTCAGTGGATGATAAAAAAAAACCTCACATGTGTTTGTCCCAAATCTTTTGTCATGCATCCTAAAATCTTAAATCATGTGTACTTGTCTGTGCATTTTTCCACATCTCATGTGAAGGATAAACTATCGGTTAACCATGATAGCCAAGACTTGGTCAACCACTTCAAATAGCAAATCTCACACTAATAAGAAATCTTATCAAACCAACAATGTTGCTCTTGGATAACAAGATTTGTTTATATTGTATTTTTCCGTCATGAATAAACTTAAGAAGCATTTCATTTTATGAAATCATTCTCTTTTATATTGAGGTTAGCTTAACTACTCATTCGGTCCTTTATTTATTTACCTTTTTCCCAGTAGAAAAAAAAGGATTTTCCCATTATTAAAAACTAATTTAATTTTCCATTGCTAAGAGAAATTTAATAACAAAACTCTAGATGGAAAATTCAAATGGAAATACTCAAATAGTTATTTCAATTTTATCATACTCCCAACACTCTTTTTTACTTGTCAAATTTATCTAATTCACACCTATTAAAAAAATCGGTTGAAGTTAACTGACAATGTAAATTTTATAAAAAAATTTATTACTTTTCAAAACTACCTATATTTAAAGCTCTACTAAGTGGAATATATAATTTAATTGATTGTGATTTATTGAAAATTGTATAAGTACATTAAATTAAAGCGTAAATTTTCAAAAAAATTATTTAATGATGCACAAAATTCCTAATGTAACAAGTAAGAAAAAACAAAGAAAAACTCTTAAATATGATAAGTAAAAAGAAACGGATGAAGTACCTCATAAATAATTAATCATTGCTATAATAATAAAATGTTTTTTTTTTTACAAAATTTATGTTGTCCATTTATCACTATTTCTCTAATTCCGTCGGCATGTTCAAAGGAATGACACTACAATTAGGAGGTGTTTGGATCCAGAATTGGATCCTTGGGAATGGAATCACAAGTACCCATGCATCCCACTCCCATGTTTGGGTTGAAGTAATGGGAGTCCCATTGCTCTGATGGGACCATCAAGGGAATTCCTATTACCCCCAAAATTGGAGGTAATGGGACTCATGAGAGGGGGTAATGGGGTGTAATACCCATATTACCCCTCTCTTTTATATTTAATTAATATTTAAAATTAATATAATTAATTAATAAATTTAATTATATTAATTTCAAATAAATAATAATTAAAAATAATGATATTTAAATTATTTTATAAGTAATTTTTTTTTTATTTTTGTTAATTAATTATATGTTAAAAATTATTACTTTAAATAATTAATTATAATAACATATTTACATATTAATTAACATAATAAAATAATTTAAACATCATTATTGTTTTTAACTATTATTATAATTAAAATAATTAATTAATGGGGTGTAATACCCTATTATTATTTTAATTATTATAATTAAAATAATTAATTAAATATGTAAATTAATTATATTAAGTTTAAATATTTAATTATAATAAATTCTAAATATTTAATAATAAATAATATTAAATATTTATTATTAAACATAATTCATTATTTTATACAAATAATTTATTTACACAAAAGGGTATTAATGTAATTTTTATCGCAATCTCTCTCTTACTTTTTCCCAAGGTTTTCAGACCTGGACCGGCCATCAACCCGGAGAAGGGTAGGGGTCAGGGGTCGAGGGGTTCAACCGGGGTTGAACCGGGGTCAATAATTTTTATTAAAAATAATATAATTTTTAGTTATATATAATTAAAAAAATTAAATATTGAAGAATAAAAAATAAAAAAATAAAAAACATGATTTTTAAAAATTTAAGTGAGTATTTTATATAAATAAATATTGAAGTACACCACATTAAAAATGTAAAATACACCCAATAACATAATAATAAACTAATATAAAATTAATTGAGAAGCATAAAAATATTTACAAAGAAATACACAACTAAAAAAATTCATTAAAAAATTAAAATAAAAATATTCCCTTGGTCTCTCCCTTCCTTAGTTTTATAATTTTATATTATAATCCCCAAACATTAATATATTATAAAAATAAAATAAGAATTAAAAAAAATTGGTGCAAACCCGGCTTGATGACCCGGCCGGGTCACCGGGTCACCGGTTCGATCACCCGGGTTGCCGGTTCAACCCCGGTTTTATTAAAATCCGGTTTTATATATTGAACCGGACCAGTTTTAAGGCCGGGTCCGGGTCAACCCGGTCCGACCGCCCGGTCCGGTCCGAGTCTGAAAACACTGCTTTTTCCTATTCCTAACTCTCATTCCCTCCATCCAAACACATTCTTCATTATCCTACTATTTCCCTCTATTCTTATTTCCATTTCTCCCTTTTTTTTTTCCCCTCTTCTCATTCCTATTCCGCAATCCAAACGGTCTTTTAAAGTACTACTAAATTGTTACTGGAAAAATGTCAATTTTGTCGTAGCATTTGACAAGGGAAAGATAAATCGTGTCAAATACAGTAAAAACATTTAATAAAGAAACCTTTCACATCAAAATCCCATGCCAAATACTGTGGGGAAAAAAAAAATATAATAATTAATAAATATTGTGCCTTGCCAAATATTTAAATATCATAATTTAATAACACAGTCTCACATGCTAAGTGAAAAATGTAAATATAATACTTTCATTATTCTGTCAAATTCAAATTATGTGGAAAAATATAAATATAATAATTTGCCATGTAAAATATGTAAATATAATAATTTAATAATACCATGTTAAAATTACAAATTTAATAATTTATTAATACCATACTAAATACTAGCCAAACATACAATGATACAAATACAACAATTTATTAATATCGTATCAAACACTATACTAAACATGCAAATATAATAATTTATTAATAAATATCGTACTAATAATGCAAATAAAATATTTTACTAATATTGTGCCAAATATAATAATAATAGTATAATAATATTTTATTAAAATACAAATCTAATAATCTATGCCAAATTCAATGCCACACATAACAAATATAATAATTCAATAATATTATAATTTATTAAAATAAACCTAAAAAAAAATTTATTTTTTGAAAATATTTTCTAAAATACTAAAAGTTAATTAGAAGTGATTTTTTTTAATAAACTAAACACTTTTAAAATAAAAAAAATAATCAATAAACATATCCAAACTGTCTTTAATCATTAATGTACACTCTCACCATCTATATATTTCACAAAATTGGGAAATAGAAATCATCATTATAAAAATAATAAAATTTTAATATAAACTATAGTCTCTTGATTAGTTTTAAGCATCATGATTAATATATAAATTATTATGTGAAAGATAATTTAAAATGTAATTTATAAAATTATTTTTATAAAAGTCTAAAATAATAACAAATTATGTATTTCTATTTCTCATTCTAATTTCTTTTGTTTTAAACCCTACTTCGTCTTCTCCAAACCCTCCTCAGGTGAATGGGGGTGTTGCCGCCTCAGCAGGCTCCGCAGGTGTAGGTCAAGAAGAGCCGGCGGGGACCGGGGCCGAGGTCGAGCTCCAGTACCTTGGAATTACCTTTTATCGGCGGCTGGGACGGTGGAAATTGCATATTTGGTGTGGTTTTGTGAGCCCCACCCCTTAAATTAGATCCTAGCCGTCAATGCAAGCTTTTTCAATCAGAGCCATTGATTTATAAGATTTTAAAACCCTCGCTCTTATCCTTACGGTTACCAAATATCACGATCTGATTGCAGCTCCACCGCCACGACCTCTTATAAAAAAACCCTAGCCCTCTTTTCTTTTACTTCATGGTGGTGCCGGCGGCAAGGACGAGTGGATCTTCTTATCGAGTGTTGTTTTGCTTCTTTCAAGGTAGGATCTTTGAGCTTGTTGCATAATTAATGATTATTATTGATGCCAGTTGGCTCTAGATTTATTTCTTTCTGAAACCCTAAAATTTGTTTCTATTTGTGATTCACCTTTAAACTTTAGATTTAGACCTTGAGTTTCTAGGGTTTGTTCCCAATTTGTAGTTTGAAGGAGTTTTGTTTCTCTTTTGATGTATGCACCTAAGCATATTCTTAGGATCTTTGACCGTGATGCTTGTATGGATTTAATTACATCTCAAGGATGAAATTTTGCATGATATATTTGATGTAATGTGAAGTATAGTTGATTGAGGTATAATCTTTCGCCATGAGAAAAGAATTGTTAGTTGATTTAATTTGAGAGGTTTCAGATTTTCGTTTTTGACAATAGCAGAAATCCCTCTTCGATTTTAGAGATCTTAGAGGAAGAATTTGGAGGAGAATAAAATATGAAAGTTGTAGATTTAGATATTACCTAAATACCTGCAAAATTTCAGATTTATTTCATCTGTAGTCTGTGAGATATAGCCTTTTTAGTATAATTGTCTCGGATGATATTTCTGTGCAGAACTTGAAGAATCATGGCCGATTTTGATGATCAGAGAGGTTGAATTAGATAAGGTGAAAAATAAGACAGTCGTCCATTTTTGAATTGTCTGATTGTCGGTAAAATTTCATTAAGTTTGGAGTTGTAGGTTAAGAGATATGGATATTTTAATGGTATATGTCTGAATTATAATTTTGCAGAAATAGTTAGAGATTCAATTGAATGTTATAAATTGAGTAGTACTCTAAATTATGTGAATTTCGGCTATGTCATAGTGTTAGGTGTCTATTATTCCCAGAATTTTGAAATTTGTGATTTGGAAAAGTGTGAGTGAAATTATGAGGGTTTTAGTACTCATTGATCATATTGGAATTATTGATATGGCTTTTAGAGTGGGTAATTGCTATTGTACCCTCACAATAATCAATATTTGGGAGTGTACAATAATACTTTGAACTTTTTGCATTTGTACCCTTCTAAAAATCTTTTTATTTAATATTACTGTTTGTTAGCCTCGATTTGTTATTTGAAAGCTAATAGGATCTCTTCCCAAATATAGGACATGCCAAAGATGTAAGGTTTGGGAGTATTTTTTTTGGCGTTAATCAGGTAAGTATCCCACATATAAATCCTATTATATGTATATACTTGAAAATTCAAGTTTTGTGAACTTTTGGAATTTTTAAAGAAAATTAATGATTATTTTGACATATATATTTTGAATTATTTATTTATTATTATTTTTGGAATTACTTAAATTATTTGAAATTTTGAGTTAATGATATTTTATTTTGGATTAGAATTATCTGAAAGGTTTAAATATTTATTTTAAATTCGGATTATTTAATTTCTAAAGTTTTATATAGTTTATCTAAATATGTATTATTCCAATTATGAATTTCAGATATGTCTAAGTTAATTTCTGATTAATAATAATAATTATTATTTTTTTAAATTATCTGTTCATGTTTGGATTCAAGTAACTGGTTTATTTTGCTATGATAAAATGGGATCATACGACTGATAAAAATTTTGTTTGGCAAATTATTCGTATTATGCCCAATGCGAATTTTGTTAGTTTATTGTTTTGTGAATATGCCGTATTTTGACATAGAAACTAGTCCCCAATTAACTATGCAATAACCCTGTCACTGGGGGTTAAACACTGACCGTGTCGACACGTAATTTGTTATAGAAGCTATAGTTTCCCACCGCTTACCGTCGGTGAAGAATATCGGCCTTTGATAATTTTGACTCGTGTCACCGAGGGTAAAAATATGGCTTTTGATAAATTTTGTCTCAGGTCACCGAGGGTAAATATATGAATTTTGTGATTTTGTTTTGGCAATAGTTGTTTGGAGGACCTATATGCTCAGTTTTGACATCTTTGTTTACTTGAAATAATTCTGGTTTCCGATTTTCTCATTTTGATAAATTATGATTTTGTGTAAATGATCCCAATATTTTTAGTGGGTGCTTACTGGGCTGTCAAGCTCATAAATTTTGTTGATATTTTTTTTCAGATCAGGAGTAGAGGTCAGTGGCAGATAGCTTAGCAAGGATCGTTGGGCCATCGCCGTTCTATTTAGCTTGTAATAAGTCCCGATTGTTGTGGGCCTAGGTTTTATTTGAATAAGTTTATATTGTTTTTTTTGCAATCCACTGAGTTTGATTTTTTTTGTTCTGTTTTGGATCAGGATTTGAGACCTTGTATGCCTACTTGGTTTCGGCCTTGTAGGTGTACGGCCGTTTGTCGGCGTCCCGGGTCCATAAAGCTGGGTTCGGGGCGTGACAGGTTTTTTCTTAAAAAAGTTTGTTTTTTTAATCCTTTTGTGGAGTCTGTGCTTTGCTTTGTTTTTGATTCGATGAGGGTTTGTTGTTGTTTTGCAGGGATTGTGGGAAATAAGTCTATTTGGGTGAGAATCTTTGCTGTTTGTGTTTTGGAATTTTGATATAATTTCAGTCAGAAAAATTGTTGAAGTTTATTTGGATTTTTGGATTTCAGGAGGGCTTTGCAGCAATGCTATCGGAGGTTCTTAAATTTCATCATTATAACTTCTTGATCATGATTTCTGGAGGGTTTTTAAATGTTGCAATATGCTTTGTAAAACCATTATCCAGTTAAAAATGCAGCTTATAGGAAGATGCATTTTTTGTCACTTGACCAATTCTATTTTGGGAAAGTTGTATGTGCTAATTTGAGTTGAAATTCACATACAATTTTGTTAATTTGATTTCACATGTTTCTTTTTCAGTTTTAGTTGAATGATGACACTCCTACATTAGTTGAAAGTTGTTATGTTATTCTTTTCTAGGCCTCATGCTATAACATGCGTTAGGCCTTGTTTTCTCTAGTGTATGCTTTTTAGCTTTAGCTGTATGCTTTTTAGCTCTCTTTTGTGTGTGTGTATTTGTACAATATTTTCTTACTCAGCTTAAAATTACTGCCAACACTATAAATTTAAGAAATAAAATGGAGAATTGTTATTTTCAACGGATCTTAATAGGATTTTGATGGTGTTTGAGATTTGAATCACATAACACAACATTCTAATGTATTATGACATCTTATTTCACAAAGATTTAAGTAGGCATCAAACCACATCTTTTGAAGTATATTGTCATAAAATAAATGGAGGAGAAAATTTAACTCTTTTGTTTTGGTTGAATGTTCAGTGGTGTCCCTTGCTCTAGGTTTCAAAGTTGGCGAGGTTTCTTTTTTGATTGGGGTTCTATTTATTGGTATTTGTTTGTTTTAATCAGCCAGTTTGTAGACTTTTAGTGCAACCCTTTATTGTTTGTAAAGAAAATATAACATTGAATTTTTTCTTCTTGAAGCTTTCTTAAGTTGTTTGTGTAGGTTGAGTCCATTATTTGAAGAACTGATGATGCTCATGAACTTAGAGAAGGTATACCAAAAGTATTGTGGGCCCCACACGTTTTTTTTTTAATTTATTTCATTTAATTGTTTTGCATGTAAGGTTGTTACCGAAGAGGAAAAGAAACTTTCCTTTTTTATTAATTTTTTTTCTCTTAATTTTTATATCTTATTAGGTTTTCAAACCCTAGCCGCCACCCTTTGTTTCTTCCGATATAGTCTCTCGTTTGAATCAAGAAAGAGGGAGAGATCTTGCCTCTTTCCTTTTCTCCTTTTCTTTTTGGTGTGTGGTGCCGGCGGCGAGGACGGAGATAGACCTCTTCGTCAAGGTTGTGTGGTTATCGTTGGGAGGTAAGCGTGCTCTTCCTAGATCTAGGGCTTCCTAGATCTATATTGATAATATATATATTATTTTTATTATAATGAAGCATAGTTTTGTAATTTTTGTAATTATTATTTTATTAGTTATTAGAGTTCAGATGCTCATGAATTTTAATGATGATAATGTCATTAATTTTGTTTTTTTTCTTCTAATTATTAGAAACTATTCATGTATGGTATTGGGTTGTTGGATGTTTAAGTGTTATGATAGTTAGTGTAGGAATTTGATCTACTATATATCCTTGTGTATTTTTAGTATGTTTAGCATCTTAATACCTTTGGGATATGCTCTCAATTATAGGGTATTTTGTGGAAGCCTAATTTCGTGGCGCTTATAGTTTTGATGTTAGCTAGTCAGGTAAGTAAACCACATATAAATCTGTAAATATATGTATATGCAAATTCTGATTTTTGATAATGGTTTATATAATCAATGCAAATTCTGATTTTCGATAATGGTTTATATAATCATTTTGTTAATTTGGATTTTATTGTTTAGAAAATAAACATTTCTATATTATTTTAGTTATTTTTATTATTTTTTTTACTTTAGGAAAATACGGATTCATGGTGTGTATATATATATTTTTTGAATTAGTATATTTGTTTAATTAGTTTATTTGTTTAATTCATGATTAATTGAATTTATTCGAATTACTGGGAAATGATATTTTTGTTTTAGTGGGTTATTTCCATATTTAATTATTATTTTTTATTTGTGTGGATTATTATGTTAGTTAATAGTAGATTATTTGATATAATTGGAATACTTTTTGATAGAAAATGGGATCACTGAATTTCAGCATTTCTGCTTTGACAATAGTTTTGGACGTACTGATATATTTTTGTATAGAAATTCGTAGTCCCCAATTAACAATGCAATAACCCTGTCACTGGGGGTTAAACACTGACCGTGTCGACACGTACTTCTGACATAGAAACTATAGTTTCGCACTGTTCCGTCGGTGAAGAATAACGGCTTCTGATATTCTGGCTCGGGTCACCGAGGGTAAACCTATGAGTTCTGAAATCCGACTCGGGTCACCGAGTTTAAATAAATGAGTTATGATATTTTGTTTTGGCATTAGTTGTTTGGGGGACATATATGCTTGTTATTTTGGTAAAGTAAATCTGTTATGATTTATTTCCGATTTCTAAATTTCACTTTGTTATTTTTTCCGCTTTGTTACATTTTGTATGTTTTTTTGAAATTATTGAACATTTTTGTGATCCCGATATTTTTAGTGGTTGCTTACTGGGCTCTCAAGCTCATAATCCTGTTGTTAATTTTTTTTCAGGTTTTGAGGCCTTGTATGCCTACTTGGTTTCGGCTTTGTAGGTGTGCGGCCGTTTGTCAGCGCACTGGGCCTGGTGAACCGGGTTCGGGGCGTGACAAGTATTTTGTTGTATATTTGCGGAAGGGCACTTTATTCTCATCACTGTGTAAATGATACTTAGAGACACATAGGTTCGAGCAATTGATCCTTATATCATAATATACATGGACGGGTATGCTATGCTTCTTAAAGCAAAATCAGATCAAGCCAAGTTGAACAGGTTGGTGCATGATTTGCTAAACATTGATCCTACCAGGGCAGAGGTCTTTGTTGTTCTATCTATAATGTGGGGAAGGAAAGATGAGAGAAGAGCTTTGGCATATGCTGAGGTTGGCTAGATGAGACTATGATGTAATTTATTCCAATCTATATTTTTGCTTTATTTTCCATAAATTGTAAATCCTTGCTTAACAAAAGACTTAAGTTAGCATGAATTTAATCTTACGTTTTTGATGTACATTTGACCTTTGATCAGTTTGTGTTTGATATAAAATGATCCCAATTTATATTCCCTGGTCAAAATGTACAAACTAAATCTTTTGTTTTTGTTTGTGCAGATAGATTGCTTTGAAGTTTATGCTCTGCTCCCTGGTTTATTACGTGAGGAGGTAATTAATAGAATCCCAACCTTATCTTTGTCTTTATATGCAGTCCAACATTTTCTGAACATCTTCAAGGTCTTTTCATTAATTGGAATTCAATCTTTTCAAAGAAAAAATCACCAATTCTTACTCTCTAGATCCTGTTACAAATTAATAACATTAATTGGCATTTGAATATAAGAACAATAATATAATTATGATAACGAAGGTAGTGTTATTAATTACTTTGAAAACAAGAATGTTTAAACCATACTGTGTGCCTCCATATGTTGATAGAGGTTAAATGGACATTCCCAGTGGAAGTTCTTTGGAAATTTGTACAAAGCCTGGGCATGATGTATCCTACATCCTGTTTTCTGAAAGTTATCAATCTGAAAAAAAATTAAGTACATTTGTTACTTGATGTATATATTTTAATGATTCGATTAAAAAAATTAAGTGAACATACATGCAAGCAGCAATTAGTCTGGTTTTTGTATCTCCATAGCAGTCTTTAGATATCTGTGACAACGGTAAAAGTAGAATTAGATTATTGACAGTGAATTCTAAGAAACATTTAAGAAGAGAATGAAGTGTTATTTATTACGACTCACTGTCCATCCAATTGCTATAGTGTTAATTTGATCATCACCTACACTGTTTACTGTCCAAATATAGCTTCAGCTGAATTGTAAGTCTTTGGTTAAAGGAAGGCTATAAGCATCAATGAATGCTGATGCACCATATGATTCAGATAGCTTTTTTCTGGTGATGTATACTGCCCATTATAACATCTTGAAATCATACATATATACATACAATCAATGTGAGTTTGATATATAAATAAATATATATATATATATATATATCAAGTGGGAAACTAATAAGGAGTTGGTTTAATAATTTTATCCTGATGGTGTAATTCTTCATTTGTATCATTGTGCATTGGAGTGTTCTTGATCTTCATGTTCTTCAAAGATGAGTTCATTTTCACGATATTTTCCTTCGTTAGTCTTCTTATGGGTATTGTTCCTGAAGGACAACCTCCATCTAGCAACCTGATAATCCTTGGGGTGTTACTCCTTTTAAAAAGGTTTGTTCATATTTCTCATCTTTGAAATAAAAAAACCAAGTTGTGATTAGTCACTCCTGTCTTTTAACAAAATTGGTCTGTGCTGGTCTGGTCGTCACCTTGCCATCACGCATTGATCTGCATCAAACATCAGCTGTTGTCACTCTTCATGGACAGCTTTTTGTTTGAGCCCCTTTGGAGCAGTCAGAGTCATAGTAGACATTGTTCAACTTTTCAGTAATGTGAGTGGAAGACATCATATTTGTGTTGATAACCATGCTACATGCTTTTAGGTATTGCAAATACATCTTTCTTTGTTCCAACATTTGTGTTCAACAAGGATCCTACTTTTTTTTTTTTTAAAATCATCATCCCTGGAAATAATATATATATATTTTTATTTATTTTAAATTCTCTGAATCTTAAGAAGTCTTGGAAGAAAGTTGATTCTGGACTGTGTATACTTATCTTTGACTGGTTATTTGGAAGTAAAAGTGTCAGTGGGTTGTCATTATATTTATTTGATCACTTGGCAAAAGCTCTGAAATTAGTTGGGGATGTACATGCAAGTAATTCTAGTGGAAGGAAAATGTAAAGCTTGTGATAATGCAAACTTGATATTGTTAATATCATGTCAATTCATCCTGTTATGGACAACAATCATTAAAATTTCACAATTTTTAATGTAGAACCCATTGTTATCTATTGAGCCTCTTAGGGTTCACATTTGTTTAAGCTTACTTGATTGTGCAAAAGTAAAAAGCCTTTTCAAAATTTTGAAAAGTAGAGAATGCAGTTTGTTTCATTTTAGTGCCTGTTTGGGTACCACTAAATTCCATAGGAATTAGAACTTGATATTATGTAGGAAATTATAATAAGGGGTGTTTGGATACTATTTTGATAATATAAAATTACTATGGAATCATATGATTCCATAGTAATTTTAAAAAGAGGTTGGACCAAAATAATTTTTTTCTTTACTTTTCGATTCGTGACCTCGTCTCTTGCATGCCCTTCATCTACGGCCGCCTCAGACCTCGACACATCGAGCTCCTCCTCTTCCGCACCGTTGACTCCGATGCTCGCCTCCTCCTCCTCCACTTCTTCAACTTTTTCGTGTGCTTCCCCCATTCTCCTCCTCCTTCTTCATCCTCGCTCTCTCCCTTTTCCGCGCCAACCTCTACTGACCAGCCTCATCGCTTATCCACTCCCTCGTATCTTGCCGGACCTCCCCCGTCGTCGCCTTCAACGCACTTGTCAAATCCACTAACGTTTGCCACTTCTCCTCCACCTCTCCTTTTGACTTTCTAATCCAAGCCTATCTCCAGAACAACATGGCCATGGATGCTTTCGGGGTTCTCAAACTAATGCTTGGATCAAGATTGGTCTCAGAGATGAGAATGGTCAGTGATTTGATGAATGGTTTGCTGAAGATCCGGTGTTTTGATCTTGTCTCACAGGTGTTCGATGAAATGCTTAGGTTGGGAATTCAGCCTGATGTATTTGTCTACATTGCTAGCTTGCCAATATAATTTGATAGAAGATTTCTATCAGATGAATGTCACAATAGATGATTTCTGTTCAAATGTTTTTCCTTATGTTGTGTTCCTTGCAAGAGTTCTATAGATCAAGTGAAGATAAATCAAACTATCAATTTCATTGTGTTGTATTCTCATTAGATTTTTGATATATGACTTGAATGAAGATGTTTGTGAACTATAATCATTAGCACATATTCAAAGTTGCTGAAACTCACTAGCACATATTCATTCTTTTGTTTAAGCAGATAATTTCTCTCATATCTGGAGAAAATTATAAAGCAAGTTGTTTAAATGGTTGGAATTATTCTATTATTTTAGTTTTTTTTTATGTGGTCATCTTTGATTTGGTTTGAATGAACTATAATTAATTCTATTTGTAGGAATTACATTAGGTTAACAACTCTAGCCAATGGCTTCCCATGATTTGCAAAAGTGGGCAACTGATTACCATTTCATTATGGGACATGTGAATATTTTTTGCTTAGTGATCTTATTTTGATGTTTATTCACACTTAATTAATTTTAAAAAAAAATTGGTTATTGGATTGATGATAACATAGAATCAGATATACTCAACAAACATCATCCGTTAATGTAATTTGAGTATCACAACCAAAATTTTAAAAATATATATATAAAAAACAATAAAGAGAAAAAAATATTTTTAAAATAAAATTCCTATGGAAAAATTTTCGGGTGCTTATCCAAACACCATTCCATAGGAATTTTTCCGGTACTAAATTCCATAGAAATCATCTTCGAATCCTATATAATAAAATTCCTTAGAAAAAAATTATTATGCGTCCAAACAGACCCTTAGTGTTTTGAAGTTACTACATTTTTTAGGTATAATCACCAAAATAGTCCCTGTACTTTTCTCTCTCTTTTCTTTTGGTCTTTCTACTCAGAAATGCTCCTGATTAATCCCTCTACTTTTGAAAATGTGCCCAGTTAGTTAGAAATACTTCCAACTAGTCCCTCTACTTTTAAAAATGCACCTACTCAGTCCCTCTAGTTGGGTCATTTTTAAAAGTAGAGGGACTAATTGGGAGCATTTATAATTAAGTGGGCACATTTTCAAAGTAGAGGAACTAGTCGGGTGCATTCCTGAGTAGAGAGACCAAAAGAGAAGAAAAAGAAAAGTAGAAGGACCGATTAGGGTATTATACCCATTTTTTATTTGATGCATTTCTGTGATAGTCAGTACCTTTTGTTAAACATTATTCTTTATCCAGGGCTTTCTCTTTTGCAGAGCTTATCTAGCTAACTGCATTGAATGCTGTTAATACGCAAGCATTTAATTAAATGCAATATGATTATTTTAGCTGTATAATTTTGCCTTTAATCCTTCTGCAGGCATGGAAGTTTTGTAAATCTGCCGTGTCTTGAAACTTGCTTTGTTGGTGCTGCCTCGGTGTTGGGTGATCTACATGCCTTTGAAAGGCGCAATAAAGATGCCCTGTGTCTGCTTGATAGGTATTTAAAAGCACATGAAGATTTATTAGCTTTTTTTTTTCCTATCTGAAGAGGGTGAGATCTTGTCACAAATGTATTTTGTTATTGTCTTTCAGGAATGGATCCAGATGCCTTAAAAGAGGATGAAGACAATGATGTCAAAGATGTGGAAGGAGATCGATCTACTTTCACACGACCTATCCTAAGAGTACCAATTGTAAAGGCACAATCACATGCTGACGAGCACTCTCTGATGTTGAAGAGACCTCGCACCGCTCTAACAGCCAATAATCATCTTGAAGACCTGAATGATGAATAGATATATGTTAGATATATGTTGGAGTTTTGTTGAATTTTGTTTTGTTGAAGGTTTTGGTAAATTTATGATTTTAATAACACTTTTATTCATCCTGTTCGTAAATATGAAATGTAAGATATATTTTGTTTAAACTTATTTTATATAAATTTATTTTTTTAAGGAAGAAACAATACTGTGCTTAAAAAGCAATGCCAAAAAACATAATAAAAGTAGTGTTAAATATCGTCTCAAAAAAATGTTAAAAACCGTGTAAAAAGTAAAAACCATAACAATTGTTGAATTAAAAAAAAAACTATGTTAAATAAAGGAGAAAGAATTCTATGCCAAAAAACCAATGTCAAATAAAAGAGAATTTTATACAATCGTGATACCAAGTCAACTTTTGCATCCCTCTCCAATATAAATTTGCCAATATTATAGTCATGTGACCATATCTAATCACTCACTCAAAGTGATTTATTCTTTTATAGTATAATTTTAATTTTTTTTAAACTTTTGTCTTTATTTTATCATTTTTTTTAAATTTTAACCTAATTTTCCCTTCACTTGATGCAGATCTTTTCTCCCTTGCGTGTGAAGTACGGTTAGGCCACAGTGAGCGGTTCTTACCCATTGAGGAGTCACCTGAGGTTACAAAAATAGTAATCAAATAATGGAGGAAGATGGGCTAGGAGGGTGAGCTACAGCTGTTGGATCTGTGAGTACGAGTTCTTAATACCCAGTTGGCTACCATCTATAACCGCTTTCCACTCTCTAGATCTTTGATACTAACGGCCGTGTTTAGGTCTATTGCCTTTCATTCAAACTTTTTGGCTTTTTGTTTTTGTTTTTTTATTATTATGGGGGTTTTAATGTAATGTTTTCGCTTTTGCTTTCTTGGTGTTTTCCATGTTCTTTCATGATTTTAGACTAATATGGAAATTATAACTTGAAGAACATCCATAAATAAGTCTAATTTCTACATAAAATTGGATTTTTTTTATTCTATATACTTTTTTTTTCAAGTTTGTTATTGATAGGGATTCAAATGTACGTGTCGATCATATAATGGAATGTGTGTAAAGCAAAGTGTCAGTCCACAAGGAAGGAAGTGAATACTAATACTAACTCTATACCCAAAAAATAGTCTAAAATATCACGTGATGTGTGTGAGAACAAAAGCAAGTGCAAGCAGGAAAATACGGGAATAAATAGGGGAGAAATCAAGGAAGAAAGTGATGTCCGGGCATAGCATCCATCTAAGGTTATGAGGTATGGGACAATGGTTGTCTAAACATGAAATCCTATTTGACCCGATAGGTTTTAAGAAATATACAAAATCTCGATTTCTCAGGTGAAGTGTAACTGAATAGGTGCAAAGCTGATACAGATATCCACACAATTGCATTAATACTCTATGAAACCTTATTGTAGACTAATGACAATATCTTAAATAGATAATCTCCCCCCAAAGAAAGAGATTACCTCTAATATGAATATAGAGCAGAGATGTGATTTTTACTAAAATCAGCTCCACATGATTGCAAAGAGCATGAAAATCATCATCAATCCACTAGGAAGAATTGTGGGAGATAAAGACTCTTAGATATCATAACCAGAGGTGTACCCACTATCCTCTCTAATTGTGACAAATCTATGTTAGGTGGGAATTTCTTCTCGTCACATAGCAATACAAGGTATGATAGCTAGGGCTTTAACCTCACTAGCAATCAAGCATTCAATTACACAATTAGAGTCAAATGGATATGATTGTAAAAAAAAAAAAATTAATTAAAGCATCAAAGATCCAACAACTAAAGTAAAAAATATAAACCCTAGAGTTTAATTATGCCCAAACATCTACAAATTAGCCCTCCATTAATGGAGGGCAAGCATTCAAGATACAAATAATGGAGGAAAACATGAAAGCTATGAAACCCCCTTTTCAATTACGTCGATGAAGAATAGCTGAAGAAACCCTAGGCAATCTTCCATGTATGCTACCAAGATGAGCTTGACGACTACGATCTTCAATCCCCTTGAATGTAGAGCCAAATCCCCCTTGAAATTGCTCCCTAAGTGCTGGAGATTCGCCTTTTATCTTCCTCAACTTTGCCTCCATGAATGTATCCAAAGAATCGAAGAATAGAATAGAATAGAAGAACACCCTAGAAATCCTCATAAGTTCTATTTATACCCGATGTCTTACGGGCTGCTTACGAGCGTAAGGCTTAGGTCGTAAGGAAGCTGGAGAAGATGATCGCGAGCCTTACGGGATGACTTACTGTTGTAATCCCCTTCCATAAGGTTTTCTATTTGTGTTGTGATCCAGCTTACGGCCGTAAGTGATGGACCGTAAGCTTCCCTGTTCTGCTTCTTGCGATTGTCTTTACGGGCATATGTTGTAGTCGTAAGCTTCTTTGACTGGTCCTTAGGGGTGTAAGTCTTGCCCATAAGGTCCTTTGAATTGGATTTGAATTCGCCTTACGGGCATAAGCATGCCCGCAAGGTCCTCTAGAATTAACTTACTGCCGTAAGCAACGACTGTAAGCTACTCGCAAGCCACCTAGTTTGTCTTGTCCTTGTTCTACTGATACCAAGAGAGCTCTATCTTCATCATTTAAGGTCTGAAATGCTTATTTTGGCTTTCCCTCATCTTTAAGCATTGCCCTAAGCTTGTTAATGCATAACATACTATATTTAGCATCGAATTTTACAATATGGTTCTAATACATGTTAATTGAGTGTACAAATTGATATGAAATACATGAACATTATACACTCATCAGTTATGCATAAAGATGTGATTTTATTAGATTTGGATATGAAATACATGAACATTATATACTCATTAGTTATGCATAAAGATGTGATTTTAGTAGGTTTGTTTGTTTTGGACTCCATTGATGTTAGCTGTAATGAATGGGAAGGACGCATGCATGCATAAGATTCTCTAGGCCATTGCTAATGCATGTGTGTAAACTTTTTAATTTTCAACTATTTGATCTGTGTGATTTATCATCTGAGTTGATAGGAATTTGATCCAGTATGATTTAGTTTGGATTAGATGTTGATGTTTGATTTACTACATTGGAGAACATGCTTGCATTATGTTGCTTATTATGGCATTCAGATTGCTTGCAAGTCATTTTAACTACTACCCACTGCAATTCTGTTACTTATTATTGGTAAAAGTTAATTGCAAAGCATCTAATTGATTAAAATACTGAGGAGTGAATCATCATTTAAATCTTGTACTCATCCTTTTTTATTTTGTGATGTTGAATTATAGGTGTTTGGCGCATTTTGTGAATGTTTGAGATGATAATGGGGCACCTTTGCACTTGAAGACACCTTGCAACAAGACATGCACGACTGATAAACCATGAAAACTTTTGCCATTGGGAAATGTGATAGTTTTGTGACCTTATCATGGGGAACTTCACAACATATGAAATTAAAATTAAAATTAAATTCTTGTATGTTAAATTTGTATGCACATTGTAAAAGTTGTAAACAATGATGAATGAAAGATCATTTGATAAATGCATCTCCTTAAGTTGTTGTTTGTTTCTTCTTGTTAAGTTTGTTGAGTTAATGAATTTTAATGGCATGACAATGGCATGTGAATTTTTATGAGATGATTTCAGTTGTTATGTAGGAATTAGTATCATTGTTGAAACACAGCTTATAATTTTTTTGTCCATATTCCTATACAAAAAGCACTGACATCATGAGAACAAAAAAATACAACAACTATGATAATTACATCAAAGAACTGTTATACTAAAAGTAATAAACACAAACTTTAAAGGCATTAGTAACAAGTACAACAAGAACTGTGCAATAAAGCAAACCAAAAATTGAGAAACTGTAATAGTTTTAAAGTAGAGATACCACTATTCCCAATACAACAACCAAAGTTTTTCATCAATGCAAATTAATATAACTATATTCAAAGAAAAAACCACAAATTGAAGCATAGATGTTTTATCTATAGATTGAAAAAAAAAACAAAATTTAATACAAAATAAAACTAAATTCTTCAATTTATGCAAAGATCCATCTTTATAGTATTATAATCAATGCAACAACAACAACACAACCAACAACAAGAAGATAATGATAGGTTTCTTCAGAAAGGTCTAAAAGCAAAAGAAGGATGCTGCCACATGATCTTCCATCACTTTTGTTGAGATTCTAACTCACTTAGCATTTGTTGAGATTCTAACTCACTTAGCAAGTAGTCTTATACATAAAAAGCATAATGCAATTAGAAAAATTCTAACACAATGCATAAAGAAATTTTAGACTATAACTAAAACACCATGTTTCACCTGACTAATAAATGGAGATGAATTATTTTCTTCTAACATTCTTGTAAAACTCATGTTAGCTTGAAGATTGAACACCCAAGTTTGAGAAATGTCCTATATAAAACATACATAAAATTGGAAATTGAACCCAAAGTGCAATAATAATAATATAATCATAGAAAATTACAAAGTACATGTGAAGGATGAATGAATCAATGATGAGCATTGACAAAATTGGCCTATTTACATTTTTAAATTAGGTTATAAGATGTCATGACAATTTAGAAGAAACATATATGAACATGTCTATTAAAATAAAAAAATATCTGATTATGGTAGTTTGGAGTCATTGGCACTTGAAAATTTTGACATAAAGGATAAACATAACTTTGTACATTGAGGAAACATCACCATAGAATCCTCATTTGCAAAAGTTTTACTTTCTGGCACTTTATAGAAAATAATTATTAGTAGATTATAATAAAGGTAAGAAGATGTAAGTTAGAATATTATAGCCACATAGTAATTTTCTCTTTTTCCCTTGAATTTTGGGAGCTATCTACTTTTTTTTTTGTTCTAACATGTATAGGATTTAACACAGGCTTCTCATGAATTGCAGAGTACCCTCCTTAGCACTCACTAACATCTTCTTGAGTGATTTTTTTACTACAATTTTCCAAGTCTTTCACATCTTTCAAAGTTGTCATTTCTTTCTTAACTAGTTGTAGTACCTACTGATGAGTGTACAATATTCATGTATTCTATATCAATTTGTACACTCAATTGGCATGTATTACAACCATATTGTGAAATTTGATGCTAAATATAGTGTGTTATGCATTAGTCTTAGGATGGCGCTAAAAGATGAGAGAGAGCCAAAGGAAATATTTTAAACCTTAAATGATGAAGTTGGAGCTCTCTTAGCATCATCAAAATAAGGACAAGGCAAACTGGAAGGCTTACAAGCAGCTTACGGTCGTCCTTACGGCCGTAAGTCAATTTTAGAAGACCTTGGGGCATGCTTATGCCCGTAAGGGGGATTCACAGCCAAGTTAAAGGACTTAGGGGGCGTTTGGATGGATTATTGACTCCCAAGGATTGGTAATGGGACTCCTTACACAACTGTTATCACATGTTTGTTTGGGTGCAATGGAATGGGTCAAGAATTGGTAAGTCCAATAGTAGAGGAGTCCCATTGATGCCAAATTTGGGGGTAGTCTGATTCATGTGGGGTAAATTTACCCTTTTTCTCATCTTTAAATTTGGTTTTTTCTTTTCACCCAAATACCCTAGCGCTCTTCTTCTCAGCCAGCGATCCCCTTGCCTCTCCCCAGACGCTGAGCTTCAAGGACAGGACAACTGCCGTTGGCAGTCTTTTCCAACCCTTTCGTCACCATCTTTCTAGGGAAAACTTATCGTCATGTCTCTCATCTCATTTCTTAGAAAGTACGAGGGATGCCGGTGATCTTCCTTTGGGTAATAATTACTGGTAGGATTTTCATTTCTTAAGATCTAATGAACAATTTTTCCAATATTTGTTTATTTATCTAGTGTTTAAATTAGAGATATAGATTAGATTTTTGTTGATAATTAGTTGTATTTGCTTGTTTGTGATAGATCCGTTTGGTTGTAATTAGGTAAGAATTCTAGAAACCTGTCATCTAATAAAACAAATTTATTTGATTACTTAACAATTTTTGCATTCCATCAGAATCATGTGAAAAATTCCGATAATAGCCCATCATCTGATAAATTCAAATCAGAGGGAGGTATGATCACTAATTGTTTGTTGATGCAGTCTAGACTTTACTTTTTTATTTTTATTTTTATATTCTTTTTTCTCCTTCTTTTTTGGCTAATGTATCACTACCTGAACAGGATACCCTAAGTTTTTTTTGCTTCGTCTAATGATCCATCAGATATTGTTAATCCATTGATAGACAATCTCATTACTCTTTTGTGTGCGATTCTTTTAACAAGGTAATTTATGCATTATTCAACAGTATGCTATCAGCATTTCTTATGCATCTAATTTTGTGATCCTTTTAATATTTATCATTTTTAGGGAAAGTATTGCCCATGTTGCTTTAGGCATGCCATGGTGCCATATTTTGTCATTTGTGAAGTGACTATGGTCACAAGTTGTGAACCATGGCTTTTTAAAGGCTTGATTAAGATGTGGCATTAAATTACTTTGAGTGCTCCTCAGAATTATGGAAAGGGTTACCACTTTGGCAAGATTCAAATGGATGTTAGAAGCAGAATGCACAAATAGATATCAAATTAGAATGAAATTAATATGTACTAGGAACAAGAAATACATGCGAGATTTAACGGAGCTTCAGGGTTGTAAGTCACATGTCTGTTGAATAAACTCATTTATCTTTATGTTGTAGTGTTAGGTATGGTGCCTTATTCAGCTTGCCTTTCAACTTGATTTTGTACCCATTTCTCCTTCTAGCGGCCAGGAATAAGATATTTTGACCATATCAATCTTCTTTTTCATTTTTTTAACTTTGTAACTTGTGACTTGTAAATACATGCTCTTATGTATACTCCATTCTAAGGTTTGCTTTACCTAATTCGACCTTGTTATATTATGATTGTCTTCAAGAACTTTACTAAATTAATCTTAGCATTTTGGCAAATGTTACATGTGTATTGGTTTGCTAATTCACGCCATTTTTATTTTCTATAATTTATGAATAGATCAAATATCATTTGTTTCATATGATATATTGATGTGATGAATATTAGGGGTGTAATTCCTTATCAGCCATATTATGCAATATAGTTTCTCATGATTTTAAATTTTATTGTTATTAGGGGTGTATTATTTGATTGGTGTCCTGATTCATGTAATGTTTACTTTTATTTTAGATATGGCTAACGATAACATGGAAGATATTGAAATGAATCATATAATTCACATGATGTACATGTTTGTTTTTCTCGTTGTGAACATCATGATTATCCCTATATACTTATATGTGAAGATGATGATAACACTCCCACTATTTATAGAGACATTGAGTCGACATCTATTAGACGATGTAGACAACATGAGTATTTATATTGGGTGGTGTATGAAAGTGATGTTAAGTGCATTGACAAACTACGCATGTATCGACGTCGCTTTCATAGATTTTGCCGATTATTAACGTCCAACGGTGAACTACGTGGCACAAGAAACGTCATGGTAGAGGAAATGATCGCTATTTTTTAAACATCGTGGCACAACATGTGAAAAATAGAATAATTAAGTTTGATTTTGTGCGATCAACTGAGACGGTCGGTCATCATTTCCATGCTGTTTTGAAGACAATAATCCTTTGCCATATTGTCTTACTAAAGAAACCCGAATATGTTCTCGAGAATTCAAATGACTTTCGGTGGAAGTGGTTTAAGGTACCTTCCAATTGTATCAATTAATTTGTCGTTTCATAACTGATAGTCTATCAATACTAATTATTTCTTTCGAATGTAGAATTGTCTTTGAGCATTAGATGGAACACACATTAGGGTGAATGTGAGTAAGGTTGATCGACCACGATATAGAACAAGGAAAGCTGAAATCACTATTAATGTACTCGGTGTTTGCAGCCACGACATGCAATTTATATATGTTTTATCTGGGTGGGAAGGATCAACACATGATTGTCGTGTTCTTAGGGATGCAGTTACGAAACCCAATGCTTTAAAAGTTCCAACTGGTAAATAATTTGTGTTCATATTAGTTTTTAAGTAAATATCAATAATAAAATTGTTCGCAAAAGCCTTTACTAAATTTAGCTATTTGTTTACTAATTAGGTTTTTATTACCTTGTTGATGCCGTGTATACAAACTCACCTGGTTTTCTTGCACCTTTTCGTGGACAATGTTATCATTGGAGTTTTTGGGCAGATGCCGTCAACCAGTTACAACCCAAGAGTTTTTCAACATGAAGCATTCTGCTGCTAGAAACGTGATAGAGAGGACATTTGGACTACTTAAAATTCATTGGAAAATTTTTATCAAGTCTATATTTTTACAATATAAATACTCAAAGATGTATCATCAATGCATGTTGCTTGTTGCACAATTTTATTAGACGAGAAATGACTGAAGATCTGGCCGAGTATGAAATTAATAACTTACCAATAGAAGAAACCACAGAGGATGATCCTGACAACATCATGTCTGTTGAACCTACAGATGAATGGACCAAATTTAGAATTGACATGGCTGAAGACATGTTTAATGAATGGCGATCAACTAGAACAATTTGATATGATTGCACCTATGTTAAGTTTCCCAATTAATGTTTGTTTTTGTAATAGCACTTTTCTACTTTGTCCATTGCATTTAATAAAATTGGTATAATACTCCATTGTCATGGTACTATTGCATTATATAGCTTTTTGTTAAATTTTATTGAATGACCAGCACCATTTACTAAAGTTTCTCAAACAGCAAAAGCATAATTTTTTAAATTATGTCTAATTTACAACAATCAAGTTTTCTTCACTGGTTGTGTTCTTGCATCACTTTATTGAATAACACCTGCAGGTAATAATTATAGCATGCCAAAGGAGAGTGTTATTTGGTTCACATCATTCAAAATTAAGACTATGGTTTTTTTTCTCCTTGCAATGACTATGGTTTTTTTCCCTTCAGAATGGATCATGAATCTCAACATCGAGGTAGGGGTATGAACAAACACTATTGGACAACACAAGAAGACAAGGTGTTAATCGAAGCTTTAGTTGAGTTGTCGATAAATACCATGTGGCATGGGGAGAACGGCTTCAAAAATGGGTACTTGTACCAACTAGAGAAAATGATGGAGGAGAAATTCCGGCAAACAACTCTGAAGGCTGTCCCAAATATAGAGTACAATGTAAAGCTTTTTAGAAGCAAAACCACCGCAATAGCTAATATTCTGGCCATTAGTAGTTTTACTTGGGACAACAAAAACTGCACTATCGAGTGCGAGAAAAGCATGTATGATGAATATGTTAAGGTATGTTAAATTATGTTTTATTTCTTACAAGAAGTCCTTTTAATCCGTACCACTAATTAATGTTTTATTTATTTATTTTTTTTGCCATGTATCAAGACACACAAAGAAGCTGTTGGACTATATGGAAAATCTTTTCCATTCTTCAATGATCTCGCCCCAATCTTTGCAAAGGATAGAGCTTAGGGCAATGCAATGGGTGTCCTTGGAGATGATGCAGAACAATATATGCATGATTCCTTTGCACACATGGATGATAATGCAAATTTTGTTCCATTATCAAGTGACGATTCTTTTATGCCCATGGATGACCACATTGATTCTCCACCACCTAATTCGTATGATAATTGTGCCTCAAGTTCCATTGGAAGAAAAAGGAAAAATTGTGTGAAGGAGCAGAATATTACTGTAATTTTCTACAAAGTTTCACTATTTCGTGGATCTTGTGGGACCAGGGTTCAAGACATTAGCTGAATGTGCTATTCGTGGTTCTGATGCCAAAGCGTATATGGTGGTAGCTCAGAAAGAAGTTGATGAATGAAAAAAATTATTTAATGATATCATTTTCAATATCCATGGCCTTACTGAGGATGAAGCTTTAATGGTAATGCAAATTCTTAGAAATGAGGAACATCTAAACATGTTTTGGGAGTTGCCTAATGAGAGAAAGCCCTGTTTTTGTCGCCTACTCCTAGGGAGAATGCCAAATCACCCACCCATGGATGCTATCTGATGTGCTTGATGTTATGGGTATCATGTCTCATGCTCTTATCTAAGACAGGTTTTTTGTTAGATATTATGGGTTGCACTCATGAAACTTTGTTGTTGTTTCCTTATCATGTTCTTATGTAAGACGGATTTTTTGTTTGATAGTATGGGTTGCACCCATTAAACTTTGTTGTTATTTCCTTATCATGTTCTTATGTAAGATAGATTTTTTGTTGTTTCCTTATCATGTTTCTCATCATTGGAATTTTCTGCAGGTAATGGAGCTGGAGTTGAAGAAATTATATGATACTGTCACTTCAATTCATGATGAAATGTCTTATATCTTTGTGAAAAGTAAATTAATATGATAGTTGAAAGGTTAAACAAGTTCTACTACCATCTTATTGAAGATTGCCTGTTAATAGCCAACTAGTGAGATTCATTATAATTTTACAATTGATGCATAACTGTGTGTTTGTCTTAAAGAGATTGTGTTTGTTTCAATAATTATCTATAGTTAATCATTAATTCATTATCTAATACAATAATTATTAAAGTTAATTGTTTAATTTAACTTAGTAGCTATTATAATTTAAATTAATTATTATTATTATTTTAAATTATTTCTAATTCAATTATATAAATTATAACAAATTAATAATTATTCTTATTTTTAATTATACTTATACAATAATTATCTATGGTTACTTATTAATTCATTATCTTATACAATAATTTTTAAAGTTAATTGTTTAATTTAACTTAATAGTTATAATAATTTAAATTAATAATAATTATTATTTAAAATTATTTCTAATTCAATTAAATAAATTATAACGAATTAATAATTATTCTATGATAATTGTTTAATTTATCTTATGCATATACGGTAATTATCTATAGTTACTTATTAATTCATTATCTTATACAATACTTACAACCATTAGTTAACTAAAGGGCATATAAGTAATTTACATAGTTTTTCTCTCATAATTTTCTCCATTCCCAATACACATTCCTTCAAACCAAACATTGTTTTCTCATTCCCTCCTTTTCATTCACCCTACTTCCATTCTCCCCATTCCCATTCCATGATCTAAACACACCATTAATAGGAAAGGGTTATGCCCATAAGGATCATCTAGAGTTTCTTACGATCACAGCATACGCCCGTAAGGACGTTCGAAAGGAGCAGAATAGTGAAGCTTATTGTCCAATGCTTACAGCCATAAGTTAGACCGCAACAACATAAATAGAAGACCTTACGGATAGGGCTTATAGCCATAAGTTATCCCGTAAGGCTCACGACTATCTTCTCCAGTTCTCTTACGACCTAGCCCTTACACCCGTAAGCAGCCCGTAAGTAGTCAGGTATAAATAGAACTTATGAGATTTTTAGGGCATCTTCAATTCTATTCTTTTATTCTTTGAGGGTGACTAATGGAGCTGAGGTTGAGGAAGGTAAAGGGTGAATCTCCAGCACCTAGGGAGCAATTTCAAAGGGGATTCGACTGTACATTAAAGGGGATTGAAGATCATATCTGTCAAGCTCATTTTGGAGGTGTGTGTGGAAGTTTATCTAGGACTTCACCGGCGATTCTTTATCAACACAATTGAGAAGGGGGTTTTCATGGCTCGTATGTTTTCCTCTATTATTTATATCTTAAATATTTGCCCTGCATTAATAGAGGGCTGATTTGTAGATATTTGGGCATAATTGAACTCTAGGGTTTATATCTTTGACTTTGGTTATTGTATCATTGATGCTTAATTGATTTTGTAGTTGCAATCATTTCTATTTGAGTCTAATTATGTGATTGAATGCTTAGTTGCTAATGAGGCGAAAGCCCTAGCAAAGATACTTGGTATTGCTATGTGACGAGAAAAAATTCCCACATAGCATAGACTTACTGCAATTCGAGAAATTAGTGGGTACACCTCTAGTTAGGGTATCTAGAAGACTTTGTCTCCCATAATCCTTCCAAGTTGATTGATGATGATTTTTGTGCTCTTTACAATCATGTGGAATGGATGTTAGGAGAAATCACATTTCTGCTCTGTATTTGAATTAGGGGTAATCTCTCTCTTTGCGGAGAGATTATCTACTTAAGAGATTTTCATTAGTTGATGAGTGTACATTGTTCATATATTTCATATCTATTTGTACAAACATTTACATACATTAGAACCATAATGTGGAATTTGATGCTAAATATCATGTGTTTTGCATTAACATGCTTAGGCAGTGCTTAAAGGCGAGGAAGATCCAAAAGAAGAAATTTAGATAAAAAATGATAAAGTTGGAGCTCTCTCGGCATCAGTAGAACAAGGGCAACACAAACTGGATGGCTTACGGGCAGCTTACGGTTGACCTTACAGCCGTAAGTATAGTCCAGAAGACCTTGCGGGCATGTTTATTCTCATAAGAAGGATTCAGAGTCAATTCAAAAGACCTTACAGGCAAGGCTTACACCCGTAAGGACCATCTAGAGGAGGTTATGACCATAGTGCATGCCCGAAAGGGTAGTCGCAAGAAGAAGACAGTGAAAGATATGGTCCAATGTTTATGGCCATAAGCTGGACCGTAATATATTCAGGAGACCTTACGGATGTGGCTTATGACCATAAGAATTCATGTAAGGCTCGCGACTATCTTTTCTAGCTCCCTTACGGCATGCTGTTATGTCCGTAAGTAGCTCATAAGCAGTCAGACATAAATAAAACTTAAGAGGAATCTAAGGGCATCATCTATTCTATCTCTATATTCTTTGGGGACAATTCTTGGAGGTGAGATTGAGGAAGAAAAGGGTTAAATTTCTAGCTCCTTAGGAAAGATTTGGAGAGGGATTTGGCCCAACATTCAAGGGGATTGGAGATCGTAGCAGTCAAGCTTATCTTTGCGATGAGCGTGGAGTTTACCTCGGTGACTCTCCATCCTAAGGATTGACAAGAGAGGTTTGCATGGATCCTATGTTTACCTATAATTTTTGTGTCTTGAATGCTTTCCCTCCATCAGTGCAGGGCTAATTTGTAGGTATTTGGGCATAGTTGATCTCTCGGGTTTATATTTTGTGACTTTGGTTGTTGGATCTCTTATGCTTTAATTGATTTCTCCTTTGCAATCATATCTATTTGAGTTTAATTATGTGAATGGATGCTTGATGGCTTACGAGGTGAAAACCTTAGCTCTCATATCTTATATTGCAATGTGATGAGAAGAAATTCCCACTTAGCATGGGCTTACTGTAATTCGAGAGGATAGTGGATGCCCTCTAGTTAGTGTATTTAGGAGACTTTGTTTCCCACAGTGGGTTGATGATAATCTCTGCTCTCTTTGCAATCATATGGAGTAGATTTTAGGAGAAATCACATTTATACTTTGTATTTGGATTAGGGACAATCTTTCTTTTAGGGGAGATTGTTTACTTAAGAGATTGTCATTGGCCCACAATAATTTTTTATAGAGTGTTAATGCGATTGTGTGGATGTCTGTATTAACTTTGCACTGATTTAGTTACACTTTGCTTAAGAAATCGGTGTTTTGTATGCTTTTGGAAACCATTTGGTTCATATAGGATTACATGCCTAGACAACCATTGTCTCATACTTCATAACCCTAGAGGGATGCTATGCAGGGATATCATTCTCTTCCTTGAATTCTCTCCCCTGATTTTCCAGTATTTTCTAGTTTTCTTTTAATTTTGTTTTCACACACTTCACGTACTTCATTAGGCTAATTTTTGGGTTTAGAGTTATTACCAGTATTGATTTCCTTCCTTTTCGGCAGACACTCTACACTTCAAGCACACTTTATTACATGATCGGCACATACACTTGCGTGCGTCCCTATCAATGCCACCAAAGGGTAAAACTCCAAGACTGGCAGAAGGCGAGAGTAGTATGGAGAGAGTGATTAGAAATAGATTGAGAACAGACTTGCTGAGATAGGATTTTTAACTGTGAGTGTTGAAGGAGAGCAACTAGACACTATGGCAGACTAGGGGAACTAACACAGGACCCTTTAGATTATGCTCGCCCCACTCTTGACGGTTCTCAGCCAAGTATTGTGTGTCCACCAGTTGCAGCAAATAATTTTGGGCTTAAACTTGTATTTGTCCAGATTGTACAAAGTGTAGCACAGTTCCATGGATTACTGTACGAGGATCCGACTAGTCATATTGGGGGATTTCTCTAAGTGTGTGGCATGCTTAAGATCAACAATGTTTATGATGACGCCATCAGACTCTGTTTATTCCCATTTTCACTAAAAGGAAGAGCCAAATAGTGGTTTCATGCTTTTCCTCAAGCATCTATCACGACTTGATAATAGCTTGTCCCGTTATTTCTTGGCCCGTTATTTCCCTCCAGGAAGAATGACCAAGTTGGGTCAAGAGATTACAACATATGGACATTGAATCATTATTTGAGGCGTGAGAGAGGTTTAAGGATTTGTTAAGGAAATGGCCACATCATAACCTCCCCGAATGGATGAAAGTTCAGATTTTCCATCAGGGTCTCTGTCACATCCCATGCAGCGGGTCCCATACATGACATACCGCCACGACAACCCAGGGGAGGTCAAACACCTGCCTCAACCCTAGATCGCCGTAAGACTATCCTGTTCCCTGTACAATATTCTACAACAACAAGATATAATTTAACAATGAGGACATAAAACAACATTGCTACGCAAGAAAAACATTGAAACACAAGATAAAAACATGGATAATCACAATATAGAAAGCCATAACAATAAGGATAACATCCCCCAAAACACTGGGTATAGCTCTCATACATCACAAAGTCTTGACTGACACAAATAGGAATATCCAAGAGAAGTAAAACCAAATATGAAGGTATAACATCCTAGTGGATCCTTCTAATACATGCCAAAATATTTAAGTATCATACTCAGCTTAAGAAAATCACAAAATAAACTCTGCCAAGCACTTCACGCTTTTACTCCGATGCTGTGCTCTCACCTAGGAGGGAAAAGAAGAGGGGATGAGTAACTAAGTTACTCAGTGAGGGGCTTAACATGGAACTATATCTCATACATGATTGAATAAAAATAAAATGCCAAAATATATTTCAATTCTCAAAATATTTAGGATACTTTAAATAGCAAGAATAACATAAGAAATGCACGATAAACACCTTTTACATCATCACGTAATCCATACAAGTATGAAATCCAAATTCATACATTTCTTTAATAACTCATAGCTCAAAACGTTTAGAAATAAATAAATCAACAGTTTAGAATAATCAATAATATCACAATTAGCCTCGAAAACCCTCCATTCGCTAACCGTGACCTTGGTTAGGTCAGGAGCCAACAAGATGCATGTATCTTGGTGTTGGCCATTGGGGAACCCATGTGGTGACTCCGGGCACCCAACCCTGCACACCTTTCAGGCTCTCTACGCGCCCCATGAAAGGGTGAAACCTCATCTGAGTACTCCACGCCACCCCAACAAGGTCGGCCCGTGGAAACTCTAACCCTTACTACAGTAGGTATTGGGGATCCCCCATGTCACCATCAAAACATTTAAACAAATATCCTGCCCGTAGGTTCAATATATAAATATTAATATGATAGCACAATTCTCATCAAGAGATCACAAGTTTTCATGTAAGCAACTTTCACTCCAAGAGTGAATAACATGATTATAACAGCTTCAGTGAAACTACTTTCATCAAGAACATCATACGAGTGTAATCTTTGAAAATATAGTTCAAATATGACATCATCACAATGAATTTCAATTTGGTTTACACATGCCTTTTTAGTAATTATAAGAAGAATATCAAGTTTCTTGAAATGTGTAACTTGAAAACATATGTTTCAAAGCATAGTGTTTCCAAACCACAAATAATATATATAATCTTTACCAACAATCATGAAATAAGTCAAGTCATAAATCATCAAGATTTCTAGATCCCATGGAAAACATTTCAAAAGTTTTAACAACAAGAAATTTATCATTCAAAGGTAAGCAATTTAAATACTAGCAAGCATGCATGATTTATAGCCCATGATTTAGTAAATCCCACTCACAAACTTGGCGTGCTAAAACTCTCCAGTGTTACTTTTGCACTAGCTCTTTCCCCTTGATTGAAGTCTCACCTCCTAGAAGTATTTAAACAACCAAAACAAGCAATGAAACCCCATCAATGACTTGATCAATTGAAATGAAGAACAATGCTCAAAATGGGAAAATGAGTGCTCCTAGGGTTTGCTAAACACTCTAGCAAGAAGATCTAACAAGAATAAAACTCTCACAACCCTCAAAACTAACAAGAAAAGCAAAAGGAACCAAACTTGATTCGGTGCTACCATAACCCTAATTTAGAACATGAAAGATCTCTCTCAATTCTCAATGGATTCATGGTTATACAACCTCAATCTTCTTCTATTCATTAAATCCAAAAAAATCCCATGATTATCCATCAATAACTTCAATGAAAATCGAAATAAGAGAAAGGGAGAAGATGAATATCAAATAAAACACATCCTTACCTCAAAGCTTCACAAAACCCTAAGGAAAAACACTTCTCATGAGAGGAAGAACAGATCTTAGAGTTTCTTATTGATTCTAGGCAAGGGATGATGGGTTTGAGAAGTGGGAATGAAGGTTCTAGAGGAGGAGGAAAGTGGAAGAGAAAAGGTCTCAAGGAAAGGTGTAAAAAGAATGAGGAAAAGATAAGAAAAATTGCTTTTAAACCCTAAATTTACGCCCTGAATCGGCCATACGGCCCCCATACGGCCCGTCTGTCCTTGTAGCAAGTTTCTGGAATTTTCATACCAGGGTATATCCAGCCCGTATGGACCTAGGTATGCACATTCAGCCTATACGAAAATGGCTCTAAATGACTCAATTGGTGTCCGATTGACCTCATTTTTGTTTCTAACGACATGGGACACTCTTTAGCACAATCACACATGAAAATTACTCAAGAAAACACATTGAAACATGAGGGAAAAAAATATACATATATATGTATATGAAAAAGTCGAATTATCACAGTCTCAATCAGAGTACTAGACAACTCATTGATTCTGCAGCATGAGGATTGCTTGGTAGTAAGATCCCAGAGGAGGCCAAACAGTTAATTGAAGAAATAGTCATGGACAATTATTAGTGGAATTTGAGAGGCAAGCATTAGCGGTCCTGGTGGAGGCATTGAGTAGGAAGATTAACAGTTTGTCTACTTAAAAATCGGCTGCGGTCATGGTTTGTAATACTTATGGTAGAGGACACTCTCTCTTAGATAGTTTCATTTAGGGGAGGCGCATGGAGCCGTTAAACAAGTGGATTTCTTAGGTAGTGCCCCTAGACAACAAGGGAATCTCTACAGTGGCACATATAACCTTGGATGGCGAAATCACCCTAATTTCTCTTAGGGAGGTCAAGAATAATAGCAAAAAACTATGTCAGGGTTTCCTCCTCACCAATAGAATGATACGAGACCCGTATTGGAGGAAGTGCTTACTCAGTTTATTTTGAGTATGGACATGAAGTTCCAACAGTCAAATAATAGGTTTTAGGGCATAGAGGCATCATTGAGAAACCAACAAGCTTCTCTTCAGAACTTGGAGAACCAAGTGGGATAAATTGCCAAATTGTTGTCTAAGCAACCTTAAGGAAATCTACCAAGTAACACCGAAGCCAATCCCCGTGAGCATCTCAAGGAAATCACTATTCGGAGTGGTAAAGAGTTGGGGATGGGTTGTGAGAAGGTGATGGAGAAGGAAAAAGAGCTAGAAATTGAATTTGTTGAGAGTCCGGTTTGGAAAGCGTACTTACTCCAAGTGTTGAAAAGAGAATGCCACTACTTGTGAAAGAGTATGTTCCCCATCTCTCCTATCCATCAAGGGTGAGGAATGATCATACGGATGAATAATTCAAGAGATTTCTGGACTTGTCGAATCAATTCCACATTAATGTATCATTTGGGGAAGCCTTGTCCCAAATGCCAAAGTACGCTAAGTTTCTCAAGGATTTATTAACAAACAAGGGGAAACTTGAGGAGGTATCGACGGTGACATTGAGAGAAGGGAGTTCGGTGTTGCTTCAAAACTGACTACTAAGGAAGTAGAAAGATCCAGGGAGTTTGACTATTTCTTGTAACATTGGTGATTTGGTTGATGAAAAATCCCTAGCGGATCTATGTGCTAGTATTAATGTAATGCCATACACCATGTTTAAGAAACTTGGACTATGTGACCTTAAACCAACTAGAATGACATTATAACTAGCAGACCGCTCCATTGGACATCCTAGGGTAATCATAGAATACATTTTGGTTAAGGTCAACAAATTCATTTTTTTGGTAGATTTTGTAATTCTAGATGTAGATGAGGATGTTGAAGTGCCCCTCATACTTGGTAGACCATTCCTAGCCACCTCCCAAGCCCTCATTGATCTTAGTAAAGGTAAAATGACACTTAGGGTTAGAGATGAGGAAGTGATTTTTTTTATCTGATGCAATGAAACATTCCTCTACTTTTGATGATACATGCTATTACATTAATGGAATTGACTCACTTGAGGATGAATGTGTGCAAGAGACATAGCATAAAGATCCTTTCGAGGAGTCATTGGATGGCCCTTACATTGAAGAGACCACCTTATTGCTTACATTTACCATTATTGAGGAGAGCACAGGAAAGAAGCAGTGGTGCGAGGCACTTTCCCTAAGAAAGGCAAGAAAGAACCTTTACCCAAGGAGGTAACTTCCGAGTCAGTCCAATGCAGTGTTGCGTGTAACCGCAAGTGCACTGGTGTCGAAGTAATAAATAGCCCGGTGAGTGCGTAGTTGAATCCACAGGGAACAAGAGTACTAGTATTAATTGATTCTTAGTTATTTAGTCGGAATCAATGAATATGATGATTTGAACTAATTGTAAGAAAAGTCAATAAGCAAGCAAACATGCAAGAAATTAAACGAAGGAGTTCTCAATCAATTAAGATGGGGTAGTCAGGCAATGTTCCCCCTAGGATCTAACATGAAGCTTAAGATTCGCTAAATGGCTCTAAACCGAGTTTAATTGAGTCTAGGTAATCCAAGTACAACCGGTCCTTGTCTCCAAGCAACAAGTACTAGCCCCCTACAGGGTCCCGGTGGAGAAATCGCTTAATCTCAACGCCTCACACCCCATATGACAACAATAAAATCTAAGGATACCTAAGAGTGAAACCGACTCCTAGAAGTAGATCCAACCCTAATTCCCGACGGAGGATCCTTACCCCCCTACAAGGTCCCGACAGAGAAATCTATCAATCTCATGCCTCACACCAAATATGGTTGCATAGAGTCTAGAGAATACGGAGATAGGAAACACTCAGTCTGAAGGGAGAGAGGACGCTCCACTATCTCATGACTCACCCTCTCAACCCTCTTTAACCTAGTTATTCTAACTCTGATGGAGACCTCTCACATCAAAGTAACAAATCAAGCAACGTATATTAATCACAAAGATCAATAACATATGTAAGCAATAAAATCACAAGGTTAGAACTCAAATCAAGTCGGACTAACTAGAGACACAAGCAAATCAATACAAATAATAGATCCTAGGGTTCATATGCCATCTTACCCACTAGGGTTTAGCCCTCCATGGGCCAAGTTACAAGACAATGTTTAATATAATGAAAAGCAACAAAAACCATAGAGAAAACCCCCTTGAATTCGTGATGATTGGTTTTGGTGGGTAGTTCAACGTCTTGAAGGATTCCTCTCCGAAGATAGGTCACCGGTGTCTTACCAAGTTCTATGACGGTGAACGAAGCTATCAAAGTTGGTGATGAATACCCTCCAAATCGGCAAAGATCTCCTCTTCAAACCCTAGCCATCTCACCCCTCAAGAGCCACACAAAAGATATCAAAGAATAGGGTAAAATGGTTATTTATAAGCCCAAACTGCGTCTGTCATGAGTGCCCACGCGCCCACTTGGATTTTTCACACGCCCGCGTGTGTTGCAGAAATTTCCATGCGGTTGTGTAAACAGTAACTTTTGCTACAGTAATGCTATAGTAAAATTATTACATTATTGTGCTACAGTGCTTTCACAAAATTTTATCCAAACATTCTTCTCTTGAGGACACGGTTGGGAACACGTCCATGTGGTAGGCTATAAGACTTTTCTTCATCGACGCGTCTTTGAAAGGTCTTGCAATTTTAACAAAGAGAAGGAACATGAAGACGTGACTGCCTTTGTGACCTTCTAACTAGTGAATTGACTTGAATTTTCTTGGAAGTTGGCACACGTCTCCACTTTCATGAACTCCTTTTGTGTCTTAGTCTTTTAATTACACAAAAACTCTCAACAATGTGCCTTTATAGCCTACCTTTGCTTCCTTTTGACTCTTCAAGGCAATCACAACCTAATTGCATGAAAGAATACCCAATACACAATATGAGACATAAACCATATATAAAATGATGCTCAATACATGTAAAACACATATAAAAACATGTTTACTCAAGCACTTATCAATTATGCATTATAATATGTACGTTAAGCTCGTGACGTTAAACAAGTGCTTCTTGAGAGGCAACCCAAGGAAGATTTCTTGTATTTTGTTTGAGTTTTAGTCTTTAGTGTAGTTTGTTATTTTCTTTGGTGCTTGTAATAAATTGCTCAGCTTGTCATGATTTTTATGTGTTAGTTGTTTGCTTGTGTTTTAGACACACTGTGTGCTTCCCAGGTGCTAAATGCATTTGAGCTTAACTATAGGAAACAGAGAAAACTTTGCTCAATTTTCTAGGACTCTTACATGCTATTTACGCCCGTAAGCCTGGCCATAAGCCTCAAAAAGAGGGATTTACTGGCATTTTATGCCAGTAAGCCACCCTGCAAGGGGAATTCAGAGAGTCTTATGAGTGCATTTATGGGCCGTAAGTCTTGGTGAGCACAGTACAAAAGTTCCTTAGTGGGGACTTAAGCCCGTAAGGGTCATCAAGAGCACTTTACGGGTACATTTTAAACCCTTATGACCCGTAATGTTCTAGGATCTCAACCTATGTTCCTTATGAGCGTCATACACTTGTAAGTCTGACTGTAAAAGCTAGTCAGAGAACTTTATAGGCTATAGTATTACTATCCTTACGGTCATAACCTAGGTTATAAAGGAGAAATACTCTCACCGCAGTAAGCTTCTTGTACCTGTTCATTTTGCAAACTTACGGTCAAGGCTTACGGTCGTAAGCCGCCCGTAAGCATCTAGGGTTTTAGCGCCACCAACGACCTTTGATCTTCATTTCTATTTGGTTTTTGGCTAGATCTTGGTTGCTGGTACCTCCTTCTCCTCCCATTCACTTCCCTTTGCTTCCCTTTTGAGTTTTGAGTGTTTTTAAACAAGGTTGGATGGTCTTGGAAGCTCCTCACTGGCCGTTTTCCCAATTTTTCTCTTTACATCAAAAGTGATCCTCAATTTTCATAATTTTGCATTTCTTTGATTGATTTGATGCTTGTAAATTTGTGTTAGAATGTTTAGTGATGCTTAGATGTCATTTAAATTTGAAATTTGTAGAAATTTTGAGCTATATTGTACAGGAGGATCCTTTTGGCCTGAGCCCTTAGTTTACGGTTATAAGGGGTCACCGTAAAGATGACTTATCCCGAGTCTTATGGTCGTAAGTCTCCCCATAAGCTGGCCCTAAGCACTTCTGAATTGAGAAAATTTTATATTTTTGTGTCATAAATATCATATTTTCCTTTTACTGCATGACCAGAGTGAAAAGAGCAGCGTCTAGGCCGGCCAAATTGGTTGGACCGAGGCTTGGACTTCCAGAATGGCTGTAAAAAAGGAGACGTAAACTCCCCCGATCCCCTCCGTACTACATTTTCCAAGGCTCGCTTCTGAGAGTGGTTCATTTGCTTAAGGATAAAGCGGTTTGGCCAATCTTGTACAATGGATTGGCCTATACTAGCCCAGCTAGGGCTTAAGGAGGAGATGCGGGGGATGCTACAGATCGGTGACTAGCACCGAGCTTTCACTTTTGATGAGTTGGTGTACCAAGACACTTCTCTAGAGGTTCTGAGCACCTTCGAGCTAGATCAAGCATTGGTGGACTACGACCGAGCAAGCTCCGTCAGATTCCAACTATTCGGGGAGCAGTGGAGCCTCTCCTATATCCAGTATGCCACTGTCAGGGATTTATGACATGGACTTCACCAGCACCCTGCAGTATGAGTAGTTGCTGATTGATTTCCCTCCTAGAGTCATGGCCAAGGGAGCCTGTTAACATTTGAGTAAAGGGAGGAGTTATGAGCAAGGCCTCAACATTTGAGTAAAGGTATGTGCATGCTGTTATTGCTCATTCATTTATAGGTCAAGCAAACAACACCTGAGTGGTAGAACGACAAGAGCTTTTGTTCCTTTATAGCATGACTGAGCGTTGTACACTTGGGTGCGATCTTTACTGGGCCATACATTATGCGATTGATCAAAGAGATGTGCTTGGTAGATCGACTCCAGGGCTAAGAGGTCGTTGGTGGCACTACTCCCCTGGGTTTGGACACCCTACATCTGATGGGGATGGTGGTGCGTTGCGGCTGCAGAT
Organism: Dioscorea cayenensis subsp. rotundata; assembly: GCF_009730915.1. Taxonomy (NCBI): domain Eukaryota; kingdom Viridiplantae; phylum Streptophyta; class Magnoliopsida; order Dioscoreales; family Dioscoreaceae; genus Dioscorea; species Dioscorea cayenensis. The sequence continues at coordinate 5,472,238 of NC_052487.1, forward strand.
GGTCCTTAATCCTACTACTATCGAGCAGCCACTTGAGGGAAGTGAGGCAGAGGATGAGGTGTTAGATGATGAGTCCAGCAGTAACTCATCGCTTCCATCAGCCATTGAGCCAGCCGGTCCTTCCAGTAGAGCAACTTCTCCACAACAACGGTCAAATATACAGGAGTTATGAACCACTGTGCTGCAGCCGCAGAAGGGCCAGAGGACCATCATGGTGACCCAGGTATGGCTTGAGGCCGACATTAGCCATACCTTAGATATTCTTTTGAGACTAGTCCCTCCTCCAGCTCCCGCTCCCTCTGCAGCTACTCCTCCTTCATCGTATCCACCGACAGAGTCATCACCACTAGACAACCCTGAGCATTAGTTTTATTTCAGTTTTGTATTGTCATTTCAGACTTTGTATTCATTATTGGCAAGGGTTGACCCTGCCTAGTTTGTACTTATTTTGAGACTTTTAATGGATTTTTATTTTCTGTTTTATTATTTTTACTTTGTTGTGCTTTACTGTTCTTCCTTTACACCTCATAGGACTTATTTGCATCACCCACCATCCTTAATTAAAAAGGGGATGCTCACTCGGTCAATTCTTGACCTTAAGTGACCCCCACAGTGCTAGGGCACAATAATGAACATACTAAATTGGTTCCAAGCCTCAATGATTTCACAAATGTGAACCAGGGAAGTAATCATATTCCACGGTCTTCCTAATATTATTTATATTGCCTTGTATGTTCCTCTTTTACACAAATTGTGGACAATGTATAATTTATGTCATACCCACCCCTTTTACCGAGATAAATGTGGCACCCATCAGCTAAAATCCCATTTTAACTGGAAAACTGACACCCCCTTTAAGAACAAAATCAGACTTACAAACATGATTGTCAACTTCACACCAATTGTATGTTCAAATACATAAATACAACAAACGTAATTACTCCAATTTGCGGGTACAACCGCTACAAGATCACGGCACCAACAAATAGAAAGAAAGGGGATGCACTGCAATCTTGGACTCAACCCTGACTAGCTTTACACTCGAACAGGTGATCTATTAGGGTCATACTCCTGCAACTACAACACATTCAGTTGCTC